>NC_133620.1:108190644-108363144 GCF_048593235.1 Sminthopsis crassicaudata
CAGCAAGCCAGGAGCAGTGAAGAGGGTACACCGGAGGTGAAGAATAAAACCCCAGAAAGCTAGCGTCTCTGGGGACCTGGCCACCCCCACCCCCAAGCAGAGTGACACAGTGCATTCTCAGAGCCTCAGAGTGCAGACGCAGCACAGCCATCTCTGTCCTGTTAGTGCCTTGCTACTGTCTCCCTCAGTCTGTAGAGGAAGCTCAGAAACACCATCCAGCCCCATCCCCCTCCCAGAAATAGACCAATTGTTTCTCTTGTCAATTTGTTTTCTTTGATTCATGCTCTGACAAAATGAACAAAAAATTTTAAAGGACTCTAACCATTGACAGCTTCTGTATAGAGAGAGAGCAGACTTCAAATAATGAGAAGACCAAAAGCAGATTGTCTCCAGAGGAATCCCCTAAGGGGGATATGAGCTGCTCCTCAATACAAAAGAATCTCATAGAGGAAATCAAAAAAGCTTTTACAAGAGAGCTAGAAGAAAAATGGGAAAAGGAAAGGGAAGACTGGCAAGAGAGTCTGGAGAAGTCATCCAAAGTGGATAAAGAGATCAAATCATTGAGAAATAAAATTAGTGAGCTGGAAAAAGAAAACAGCTCTCTAAAAAATAAAATGCATGAAATGGAAAAAATTCCATAGAAGAAAAAAACTCACTTAAAAACTCAATTGGACAATTACAAAAAGATATAAAAAAAGTGAGTGAAGAAAATACATCATTGAAAATTAGACTCGAACAAGTAGAAATGAATGATTCAAGAAGAAACCAAGAAGTAGTCAAGCAAAACCAGAAAAACAAAACAATTGAAAAGAATGTCAAGTACCTTATTGGAAAGACAACAGACCTGGAAAACAGATCCAGGAGAGACAATGTGAGAATAATCTGAAAAATGTGAGGAAAAAAAGATCCTGGACACTATTTTCCAAGAAATTATCAAAGAGAACTGCCCAGACGTTTTGGAAACAAAGGGTAAAATAGACATTGAAAGAATTCATCGATCACCTACTGAAAGAGACCCTAAAATCAAAACGCCAAGAAATATAGTGGCCAAGTTCAAGAACCATCAGACAAAGGAAAAAATATTGGAAGCTGCTAGAAAAAAGCTATTCAGATATGGAGGAGCCACAATAAGGTTAACCCAAGATCTAGCAGCAGCCACATTAAAAGAACAAAGAGCATGGAACATGATATTCCAAAAGGCTAAGGAACTTGGTATGCAGCCAAGAATAACTTACCCAGCAAAAATGAGCATCGTTTTCCAGGGAAGAAGATGGACATTTAACGAAATAAATGAATTCCATCTATTCTTGATGAAAAAGCCAGACCTACACAAAATGTTTGATCTTCAAATACAGAACTCAAGAGATTTCTAAAAAGGTAAAAAGAAATCTTGAGAACTATATTTCTGCCATAAAGATATGTAAAGAACACATGTATAATTTGTCCTAGAAACTAGAGGTGGAAAGGAAATTATATCATAAAAAAAGGGTAAAGTGGTGGTACTACATCTCATGAAGAGGCAAAGGTAACCTATTATATCTGAGAGAAAGAAAGGAGGGAGATGAACATAGTGTGAATCAATAGACATATTCGATTTATGGTGAAATTTCTTCCACTTCATTGAAAAGTGAGAGGGAAGGAGTAAGCTAAGGGGAAGGCAGTACAGAAATTGTGAGAAAAAGGGATAAAATAGGAAGAGGGAATTTAAGGTGGGGGAGGGATACTAAAAAGAGAGGGCTGTGAAAAGCAAGTGGTGTTCACAAGTTTAATACTGGGTAGTGGGGTAAGAGGGAAGGAAAGGAGAAAAGCATAAGCAGGGGTTAACAGGATGGCAAGCAATATAGAATTAGTCATTCTAACCATAAATGTGAATGGGGTAAACTCCCTCATAAAGAGGAAGCAGTTAGCAGACTGGATTAAAAGTCAGAATCCTACTATATGTTGTTTACAGGAAACACACCTGAAACAGTGTGATACATTCAGAATAAAAGTAAAAGGGTGGAGCAGAATCTACTATGCTTCAGGTGAAGCCAAAAAAGCAGGGGTAGCCATCCTCATCTCAGATCAAGCAAAAACAAAAATTGATCTAATTAAAAGAGATAAGGAAGGGAATTATATATCCTGCTAAAGGGTAGCATAGATAATGAAGCAGTATCAATATTAAACATATACACACCAAGTGGTGCAGCATCTAAATTCTTACAAGAGAAATTAAGAGAGCTGCAAAAAGAAATAGACAGCAAAAGTATAATAGTGGGAGATCTCAACTTTGCACTCTCAGAATTAGATAAATCAAACCACAAAATAAATAAGAAAGAAGTCAAAGAGGTAAATAGAATACTAGAAAAGTTTGATATGATAGATCTTTGCCGAAAGCTAAATGGAGACAGAAAGGAGAATACTTTCTTCTCAGCAGTTCATGGAACCTATACAAAAATTGATCATGTACTAGGACATAAAAACCTCAAAATCAAATGCAGTAAGGCAGAAATAGTAAATGCATCCTTTTCAGACCACAATGCAATTAAAATTACATTTAATAAAAAGCCAGGGGAAAATAGGCCAAAAAATAATTGGAAACTAAATAATCTTATACTAAAGAATGATTGGGTAAAGCAGCAAATCATAGACATAATTAATAACTTCACCCAAGAAAATGACAATAATGAGACATCATGCCAAAATGTGTGGGATACAGCCAAAGCAGTAATAAGGGGAAGTTTTATATCTCTAGAGTCCTACTTGCATAAAATAGAGAAAGAGAGTGGTGAACGAATTGGGCTTACAACTAAAATTGCTAGAAAAGGAACAAATTAAAAACCCCCAGACAAACACGAAACTTGAAATTCTAAAATTAAAAGGTGAGATTAATAAAATAAAATAAAAAAACTATTGAATTAATTAATAAAACTAAGAGTTGGTTCTATGAAAAAACCAACAAAATAGAAAAACCCTTAGTAAATCTGATTTTAAAAAGGAAAGAGAAAAAGCAAATTGTTAGTCTTGAAAATGAAAAGGGAGAACTCACCACTAATGAAGAGGAAATTAGAACAATAGTTAGGAGCTACTTTGCTCAACTTTATGCCAATAAATTCGATAACTTAAATGAAATGGAAGAATACCTTCAAAAATATAGCTTGCCCAGATTAACAGAGGAAGAAGTAAGTAACCTAAATAGTCCCATTTCAGAAAAAGAAATAGAACAAGCTATTAACCAACTCCCTAAGAAAAAATCCCCAAGACCAGATGGATTTACATGTGAATTCTACCAAACATTTAAAGAACAACTAACTCCAATGCTATATAAACTATTTGAAAAAAATAGGGATTGAAGGAGTCCTACCAAATTTCTTTTATGACACAGACATGGTACTGATACCTAAACCAGGTAGATTGAAAACTGAGAAAGAAAACTATAGACCAATCTCCTTAATGAACATTGATGCTAAAATCTTAAATAAGATTATTAGCAAAAAGACTTCAGAAAATCATCCCCAGGATAATACACTATGATCAAATAGGATTTATACCAGGACTTCAGGGCTGGTTTAATATTAGGAAAACTATTAGTATAATTGACCATATCAATAATCAAATTAATAAAAACCATATGATCATCTCAACAGATGCAGAAAAAGCATTTGATAAAATCCAACATCCATTCCTACTAAAAACACTTGAGAATATAGGAATAAATGGACTATTCCTTAAAATAATAAGGAGCATGTATTTAAAACCGTCAGTAAACATCATATGTAATGGCGATAAACTGGAACCTTTCCCTGTAAGATCAGGAGTGAAACAAGGTTGCCCATTATCACCATTACTATTCAATATAGTACTAGAAACACTAGCCTTGGCAATAAGAGCCAAGAAAGAGATTCAAGGAATTAGAGTAGGAAATGAGGAAATCAAACTATCACTCTTTGCAGATGACATGATGGTATACTTAGAGAACCCCAAAGACTCTGCTAAAAAGCTATTAGAAATAATTCAGAACTTTAGCAAAGTTGCAGGATACAAAATAAATCTACATAAATCCTCAGCATTTTTATACATTACCAATACAATCCAAGAGCAAGAGATACAAAAGAAATTCCATTCAAAATAACAGTCGATAGTATAAAATATTTGGGAATATATCTACCAAAGGAAAGTCAGGAATTATATGAGTAAAATTATGAACACTTGCCATAAAAATAAAGTCAGATTTAAATAATTGGAAAGACATTGAGTGCTCTTGGATAGGCCAAGCGAATATAATTAAGATGACAATACTCCCTAAACTAATCTATTTATTTAGTGCCATACCAATCAGACTCCCAAGAAACTATTTTAATGACCTAGAAAAAATATCAACAGAATTCATATGGAACATCAAAAGGTCGGGTAGTCTAGCTGTACCTGATCTAGAACTATATTATAAAGCAACAGTCACCAAAACCATTTGGTATTGGCTAAGAAATAGACTAGTTGGTCAGTGGAATAGATTAGGATCACAGGGCAAGATAGTGAATAAAAATAGCAATCTAGTGTTTGACAAACCCAAAGATCCCCACTTTTGGGATAAGAATTCATTATTTGACAAATACTGATGGGAAAACTGGAAATTAGTATGGCAGAAACTAGGAATGGACCCACATTTAACACCATATACTAAGATAAGATCAAAATGGGTCCAAGATTTAGGCATAAAGGACGAAATCATAAATAAGTTAAAGGAACATAGGATAGTTTACCTCTCAGACTTGTGGAAGAGGAAGGAATTTGTGTCCAAAAGAGAAGTAGAGATCATTATTGATCACAAAATAGAAAATTTTGATTACATCAAATTAAAAAGTTTTTGCACAAACAAAACTAATGCAAACAAGATTAGAAGGGAAGTAACAAATTGGGAAAATATTTTTATAGTTAAAGGTTCTGATAAAGGCCTCATCTCCAAAATATACAGAGAATTGACTTTAATTTATAAGAAATCAAGCCATTCTCCAATTGATAAATGATTAAAGGATATGAACAGACAATTTTCAGATGATGAAATTAAAACTATTTCCACTCATATGAAAGAGTGTTCTAAATCACTATTGATCAGAGAAATGAAAATTAAGATAACTCTGAGATACCACTACACACCTGTCAGATTGGCTAAAATGACAGGAATAGATAAGGAATGTTGGAGAGGCTGTGGAAAAACTGGGACACTGATGCATTGTTGGTGGAGTTGTGAAAGAATCCAAATATTCTGGAGAGCAATCTGGAATTATGCCCAAAAAGTTATCAAAATGTGCATACCCTTTGATCCAGCAGTGCTACTACTGGGTTTATATCCCAAGGAAATACTAAAGAAGGGAAAGGGACCTGTATGTGTCAAAATGTTTGTGGCAGCCCTTTTTGTAGTGGCTAGAAACTGGAAAATGATGGATTTCCATCAATTGGAGAATGGTTGGGTAAATTATGGTATATGAATGTTATGGAATATTATTGTTTTGTAAGAAATGACCAACAGGAAGAATACAGAGAAGCTTGGAGAGACTTACATCAACTGATGCCGAGTGAAACGAGCAGAACTAGGAGATCATTATACACTTCAACAATAATGCTGTATGAGGATGTATTCTGATGGAAGTGGATATCTTCAACATAGAGAAGAGCTAATCCAATTCCAATTGATCAATGATGGACAGAATCAGCTACAACCAGAAAAGGAACACTGGGAAATGAGTGTAAACTGGGAGCATTTTTGTTGTTGTTGTTGTTGTTTTTCTTCCCAGATTATTTTTGCCTTCCGAATACAATTCTTCCTTTGCAACAACAACAACAAAATTCGGTTCTACACATATATATTGTACCTAGGATATACTATAAGATATTTAATATGAATGGGAATGCCTGCCATCTAGGGGAGGGGGTGGAGGAAAGGAGGGGGAAAATTCGTAACAGAAGGAAGTACAAGGGATAATGTTGTAAAAAAAAAAATTACCTATGCATATGTACTGTCAAAAAAATGTTATAATTATAAAATTAATTAAAAAATAAATCCCAATCTCTTTTTAAAAAGGCTAATTATATACATCTATGAATTATCTACATAGATATGATAATTGAGTCCATGGGAATTGTGAAATCACCAAAGGACAGAATAGAGACAGAAGAGGAAAGAACCTAAGATAGGACAATTAAAACCAGCAGCTGGCCTGGATAAAGATATCACTCAAGGGCACAGTTTTCTACTGTCAAAGCCCAAACTCTTCATCTTATAATTCAAGCCCCTCCATATTTTGGTCCCAACTTGTTTTCAAATGATGCTTCATGCTTTTCTTTCTTCCCACTTTCATTTATATATTTTATCTCTTATCTAAAAGCTATGCATCCTTTACAATCTTGTTCAAAAACAGCTCTTTAATGAAACTTCCCTGATAAAATCATGAGATATGATCTTGCTCCT
This sequence comes from Sminthopsis crassicaudata, assembly GCF_048593235.1. Taxonomy (NCBI): domain Eukaryota; kingdom Metazoa; phylum Chordata; class Mammalia; order Dasyuromorphia; family Dasyuridae; genus Sminthopsis; species Sminthopsis crassicaudata. Next base: position 108,197,090 of record NC_133620.1, read on the forward strand.
TTTCTTTTTCTTTCCCTTTCTTCCCTCTTCCTTGCCCCCTCCCTCCATCCCTTAAAAGGAACAGTTTATACATATCTTACAGTACTTATCATATTCTGTCTTGCATTGTCTGTGCCCTAGAAACCCAAACTCTAAAAGCTTATGTGAAGGAGGCTCTCCAAACCATAGTCCCTGGTTCATTTTTGCCTTTTACAAGTTTTCTTTGGGAAATCTCAGAATATAGCCTCAAAGGTAGCTCAAGTCTAGGTTTTTAAAGATGGGGATAAAAGTGTTCTCAGCTCTCACATAAGGGCTCGAGAGAACAATAAATATCCAATTTAAGGAGATGGAGCAAGCACATAAAGGACTCATATTGTTCAATTGGCTCAATGACATCTGACTCTTCATGACTCCCTTTGGAGTTTTCTTGACAAAGATACTGTAGTGGTTTGCTATTTCCTTATCCAGTTCATTTTACAGATTAGGAAACTGAGGAAATCTGGGAGTTGCCCAGGATCACACAGCTAGAAGGAAGATGAGTGCTCCTGACTCCAGTCCTGGTATTCTGTTTACTGTGCCACCTAGATGTCCAAAAATACTCATCATAGTCTACTAAAAATTGATATACCAGTTCTCAAAAGCCAATTGTTAAAATTTCAGTGTAAGCATTTACACTCATTAGCTGTATGACCCTAAGTAAGTCCCTTAACCCTGTTTGCCTCCTTTTCCTTGTCTGTAAAAATAGGTAGAGAAGAAAATGGCCAATCACTTTGGTAGCTGTACCAAAAAAATCCCAAATAGGGCCCTGAAGAGTCAGGCACAATATCATCAAACTGATGAGGTAACTCCCCTGACCAACAGTTTTCTTTATTGTATAGCCTAATTAGATTCAAGTGCTTTAGTCAGTCTCTCTTCCTTTCTCCAACCAGATTTTAAAGCATATCTGTGGCACAGATTAGTGGAATACTGAGCTAATTCCTTTGCTTTTCTTCAATGATTTTAGTAAAGTGCTATTAAAGCATTTTATGAGGCCATTGTTGTTCAGTCATTCCAGTAGTGTCTGATGCTCTGTGACCCATTTGGGGCTTTCTTGGCACAGATACCAAAGTGGTTGGCCATTTCCTTCTCCAGCTCACTTTACAAACAAAGAAAAGGAGGCAAACAGGGTTAAGGGACTTGCACAAGATCAAATAATTAGAAAATGGCTGAGGCTAGATTTAAACTCAGGAAGATGAGTCTTTCCAATTCTAGGCTTGATGATTTATCTACTATCTTGCCTAGCTGCCTTCATGCATGAGGATAGTAAGCAATAAATTCTTTTATTTGAGTTTTTGGTTGATGTTATGTTTAGATATCAGAGAAATGGTGGTAGCAGCTGGTATATTAGCTCCAATAAAAACTCTTGTAGTTTCTTTTTTGTTCTTACATCAATAGATGAAGTCTGATGAGGGCAGAGAATAGTGGGTCTATCAACTCCCTATTCCTGGAAGTTATGCCTCTCCGAATATTTCTATATCTTTGCAGCTTTTTATCTTGCTCAGCAAGCTGCCTTTTTAGACTATATAGTCATATCACTCAAATAAAATGGAAATCTGGAAAGAATCCAGTTAAAATAATCGACACATATGGCCAAGTCAGATAATTTGAACCTCCAAAGAAATTTCTTTAAATCTAAATTACAATTTGATTTGGTAGTCTTTACTGATCAAATGATCAAAACAGTAGTTATATTTTCACAATATCCTGGTCAATACAAATATAGACTCTATACCTGGTAAAGATGAAAAATTGGGCAAAAATGCTGATTTTAATTTGTAAAGGCTCATGTAGAAATAATTTTTAATGTTAAAAGGAAATTACCAAGTGATTAAATAAATGGTTTTGTTGATATAATCATGATATAGATTGCACTTTTTTTCAAAATAACTTAAATGGATAGGGAATCAATTTGAGAAAGACAACAAAGATTTCTACTTTTGTTATGAAATGTACTATTTCCTTTCTACATTCTTCTTCCTGCCAATATTCTCATTCTTGTGTACTGTTACTGTGAAATGGAAATAAAGATTTCAGAATGATAAATGCATTCCTAAGTGAAATTTCTTTATGCAATAAATTGTTAGTCAATAGCTTTCTATCAGATTAGGCAATTCAGAAATACAAGTCATCCTCACCAATCAACTATGGACTTTCCAGAGTTGGCAGATCACATCATCCATAATGCTTATAATAATGCTCATGGTACATTGAAGGAAATCACATGCTTCAGTTCCTTTCCTTATAGTGTTACTCAGTGAGAAGGATCTGTAAATGAAGTATTTACTAAGGCTTACTAAAACCAGCTAAAAATAAAGTACGTGGGAACTGGACTTTTGAAAGAATAGTGGTCACCCACATCTTTCTTAGTTTAGCCTATGGGACTATTTTTGCTCTATTGCAACTAGTTGACTATTGTTGTGGTCTTAGAAGCTAGCAGAGTTCTCTATTCACAGCATTACTTTATAGTAGCAAAAAGCTGGTCAGAAGCTAGGACTTCTTTCCTTTATGAAAGGATAATAGTGCCATAGTATGTGATTGAATCTTGCTAATAATAACTATAAGAGACTGTATCCTCCATGTCTTTTGTTATAAAGGTTTTAAATATTATTGCAATATGCAATAATATTGCAGTATTGAATATTGCTTAAAATAAGTATCATTTAATTAGACTTGGGGAATGTTTACCAATGACTGGTTGCAACTGTATTTGTTATAAGGGGATTTGGTCTTTGGATTAGGGGGGTAATAAGGTGCACATTTCTAAATATTTCTAGGATTGGAGATTGATCATTTTTTTTGTTTTGTTTTATTCTATTTTGTTTATTTAATTTTTCCCCAGTAACATGAAAAACAAAAATAATTTTACATTTGTTTTAAAAATTGTTGAGTTCTAGAGTCTCTCCCTTATCCACACCAACAATTAAGAAACCACTAGTGAAGCTTTGCAAAACATTTAAATAAAAGTCAAGTTGTGGGGGGGAAACATAGATCTCCCACTCTAATGAAAATAAACCCCTCAAAAATTAAGTTTAAAAAAAAAGAGAGAGAAAGAGAATGTTTCAATCTGTATTCAGACACAGTCATTTCCTTCTCTGGGTATGGATACAATTTTTCATCATAAGTTTTTCAAAGTAGTCATGAATGATTATACTATTGAGAATAGTAATATCATTCACAGCTGGTCATCCCAGAATATTGCTATTACTTTGTATATAGTACATTTCACTTTGCTTGATTTCATAGAGGATTTTCCAGGTTTATTTCTTTGTGTTTGTTTTTTTCTGCCAGACCCTGCTCATCATTTTCCATAGAATAATATTTCATCATAAACATTCCATCATTCCATCCATACCATAGTTTAAATCATTCTTCAATTGATGGAGAAAATTACTATAAATATTTTTTATACCAATAGGTCATTTTCCTTTTTTTCCCCCAAATCCCTTTTGGTATTCATGGCAATAGTGATATTATAATGAATTTATAGTCCTCTGGGCACAAATCATATCTTTTGATCATTTGTCAAATGGGGCATGGCTCTTTTTTTATTATTATTTTACAAATTTGACTCAGTTCCCTCAGTTCCTATTTGAGAAATAAGGCCTTTTATCAGACAAACTTGCTTTGTAATTCTTTTTACAATTACTATTGCTATTTGTATTTCCTCCCATTTATTCTCTCTCTCCTTTCACCCTGTACCTCCTCAAAAGTATTTTGGTACTGACCATTCCCATCCTAAGGAGATTGTTTATTTTAAAAGGGACAGTGAAAAGGAGATAATCACTGATTATGGATCAAAGAAACTGATTTAATCTGGTTGCTGTAGATGGATGAAAATCTCTTGGCCTATTTACATTATTTTCTCTCGAAAGCTTTCTTTGCTATCTAGAGAGCTCAAATCCAGAAATTCAGGACTAGACAGTAAATCTGCTAAGTACTAGTATTTTTCAGAATAACTGTTATTTAACCATACTGTCTCCATTGCATATTTGTGAATACTATGTAGTAATGAATTAGCCCAGCACAAGAATTACTTGAATATTTTAATAGATCTATAATCCCCTCAGGATGGGTACCTACCAGAATAGATCACAACTAATAGTTACCCTTTTTCAACAGGTGATTCTTATCTATAGATATCTTTCAGTAAAAAGCCCAGAGAAGATCCATCCAATGGGTTGGAAGTGTTTTAATACTTTGTAAATGGAACACTCAGGCTTATCCATTTGTTGTGCCATATTTTTGCTGCATAACTGGGCCACCTCCTTTGCAGATGGCACATGTCTTGCATTTCTCACATTCAAGTCATTATTCTACTTCAAGAAGTCTATTTTTCACCCAAATTAGCTTATTTGCTGCTTTCTAAACTCAGTATCCTATCACAGAAACTATCTCCCATTCCTGGAATGCACCTTGTCCTCACAGCCCCCTCTCAGAATCTGAGCTTCTTTTAGAGTGAAGCTTAGAAGCTATCTGTTATGCTTTCTTAATTCCCTAAACTGTTGTCCATGCTCTTTTTCTTCAAACTCACTTGCATTTGCTGATATATATATATATATATATATATATATATATATATATATATATATATATATATATATATACTCTATTCCCCAGTTCCTTGAATATAGGAATTATTTCTCATGAGGGCTTAGAATTTATCAGGTGTTATCCTAATTAAATAGGAATATTCAGCAGCATACTTCAATCCACCATGTATTTTTCTACTGCCCTTTGCTTACCTGTAATTTGGGTTGTGGTATTCTATAATTTATAGTTATATAATTTTACCAGGAGAAAAGGAATTTCTGCTTTTCTTGCATTAACCCTTCTAACCTGTAGGCTGATATACGAAATCCAACAATAAAGAAAAAAGCTGAGATGCCGTCACCACAACTGAGATTAAATAAGGCAGTTTAGACGTATAAATAAATATCCTAATACAAGAAAATCTTATTCTGATGCCTCATCATGGCACAAAGATGACCCTGGCTGAGTTACCAAAAACCAAGCCAGCAGAGTGTGATCTTTAGCAAGTTGTCCCACACTAGAAAGTCTATGAGAATGGTAAGAATTGGAGGAGAACTCAGAGGTCATTCAGTAATACACAAGAGAAATCTCAGTTGGAACAGACCCAGCAAGTGGTCAGCTTCAGGTTAAACACCCAAGAAGGGGGAACCCACCACCTCTCAGAGCTGTTCATTCCACTTTTGAATGGCACTAATTGTTGGGAAATTCTTTCTGATATCAGGTCTACAATTATGTCTTTATAATAATTTCTACTCCTATTAATACCACTTCTTCTTATTGAAACCAAACAGAGAAATATAATCCCCCTCCACAAATACCTAAAGATAACTATCCTATCTTCCTTGAATCTTCTATAAAATAAATGTCCCCAGTTTTCCTTCATTGCATCCTATTTAGACATGGACTCAAGACCCTTTACCTTAATTCCAAAATCATTCCTTTGTAGATTATCTCCAATTTATCCTGTACATAGCTTGTATGCACCTAGTTGTTTACATGTTGACCCCTTCACTAGAGAATGTACTCCTTACTAGACAATATTTGACTATCATACCAAAAACAGAAAATTAAACTTTTAAAGTATTATTACATTTATTCTCATTAATTCCCCTTTGAAGGCAATGCTATGATATATTACTATCCCAAATTAAAATTTAAAAAAAGTAACTGAGAGGCAGATTAAGATTTACTTAAAATTATGAAAAAAATTAGGAGCAAAATATACAAAAGCATTCAATGACTTCAACATAAGTATATTATATTTTTAAATAAAAGGCTGGAATAGATATTATCTGGAAGTTCCCCACAACAATGAAATTAGGGGTCTAGTCTCTATACCTATTTATTCTTTAATTCTGCAGTCAGCATCAGAGGTAATATTAGCATGATGAGTCATCTAGGTTGCATAATGGATATAGTCCCTGGCCTAGAATCAGGAAGAGACTTCAAATATAATCTCAGATGATAATTGTGTGATCCTGAGCAAGTCACTTAACTTCTGCCTCAGTTTCCCCGCCTATAAGAGGGCATGATAATAGCATCTACCTCCCAAGGTTGGGGATCAAATAAGATAATAATTGTGAAGTACTTAGCAGTTACTGGCACCCTAGTAAGCACTATGTAAATATTAGTTATTGTTGTTATTATAATTATTACAAAGACTGATGAAGTAAGAGTCAGCAAGGACTAGGGTCAAGTCTGGGCCTTGTCACAGAACCTTTCTGAGCTTCAGGTAATTCTCTAAGCTATAACTAGTAAGTTACAGAGTAATTAGGACCTGCAATTTCACACCCACAAAATCAAAGATTATTAATATATTAATGTATCATGAAATATAATGTAAATTCCTAATTTGGAACTGCTTATATTAAGTTTCAATTCATCATACAGTATTAAATACTTGAGTAATACCTTTTATATTAACTAGTACCCTTTAAGCCTAAGGTCTATGGTTGCTTTCTCCACTGCTTTAGGAAGTTTATATTAGATTCTAAAAAAGTTATGAGTACATTAAAAATCATTCCAAGGCTGTTTAGTTTTGTCTTAACATACAATTATTTTAATCTCTAGTTAAATCCTAGTCTCTTTGTGGTTCTGGCAAAATTTAGTTTGCTAGAAATGTTTGGAAAAAGAACTACAGTGTCTGCTAGTGAATTGATAAGAGAAGTGGGAGGAAGAGCAGTCTCTCAGAATGACTCCTGGTCTTTGAGGAGGTGAGTACAGCTGGTGGCAGTGTCTCTGAGGCTGGTGGGTCTCAATTCAACTTTCTTTTTCCTTTGCTGCTAGTCCCTGACTAGCTCTGGATGTATCTGCTAGTTATTTTCCAGAGCCAGATCCTCAAAGTCTCTCTTCCAACATGTTATTTTTCATGGTTTCAGAATTGTTTTTTATTTTTCACGGACCTATAAGGCATGACCAATTTTCTTTAGCCATTGGAACACTCTTCTGGTAAGTCATTCTCATTCATCCAAAGATTATTCAGCTCTTAATCTAAAGTCTTTAATTGAAAGTTTTTCTCTATTTGAAACTAAGCTCATCAACGTTCCTTAAACCAGGCTTTTTTTCCTAGTAAATTTCTTTTAAGAGCACAATCATTCTCCCAATCTTGTCTGTAGTTCAATTATTCATGATTCCATAGGCTATGGTCACCAGATACTTCTGTTCTCTCAAAGTCTGTCCAAACTCATATTCACTGTTTCCATAGCTATGGAAACAATCTATACATAACATCCTTTGGTGTCCCCTTATCCTTTTGCTTTCAATCTTTTCCAACATCAGGCTCTTTTCCAACAAACTCCATTTTCTCATTATGTGGTCAAAATATTTAACCTTCTCCCAGTTACTCAGACTCAAAACTTTGAAGTCATCTTTGACTTAACTATCACATCCAAATAGCTACCACATTTTAAAAATTTTACCTATGAAATACTAGCTCCTACAGCTCTCCATATATAATTCTACACCCAACTAGGCCATAGTATCTAGTGTGAAATATTGAAATTTTTCAACTTGATCTCTGCTTCTAGTCTCTCTTTTCACCAATTCATCCTTCATATAGCTGATAAAATAATATCATGGCTGAAATATAACCATGAGATCTAACCAATCTAACTATACCTGTGTATCAAAACCTTTAGCAGCCCCTTACTACCTATAGGATATATAAATTTTTCAGTCTGATAATTTAAAAAATCTGGCTCCAACTTATACCTTAGTACAACTTGTTCAACCTTAGTACCCACTTGTCTACCATACAGTCAAATTCTCCTACATCTCTCTCCAAATTAATCCTTCCCTCCCTCTACCTCTATGAAGATTTTCCTTTATGCCTATAATGAAACTTCCTTCTCATCTTTCTTGAATGAAATTATTCTCTTTTCATTTCCTCTAGGAATATTTCCTTCTCTGGGACTTCACCTCAACTCTCTCAATAGGAGTACTTTGAAGTGGAGATTATTCCACTAGTAGACTGGTTTATAGGTTGACTGATTCACAAACTGAGCTAACTGCTATTTTTATTCACATGGCTAGGATTATAATTGATTTTATTCTGCCATTCACAAGATTTCCTACACTTGCCTTCATACAAAAGTCAAAGGTTGGTAATCCTTTCAAACTGATTTAAAGCTTATTCACATCTAGTTTACACTTTTGATTGTCTGATCTAATGTATGTGTTGGGGCCTTCTGTGAATACATTGTGTGAACAGAGATGGAATTTGAACCCTAAGTACAGAATATACCAAAAAAGTTACTAGAGGTCTTTTAATTGTTAGCAGTATTGAACTTAAATCATCAATGATACTATAGAAAGAATGCCTAGATTGTGTAGGAGATTCAAAAGATCATAGAAAAATAGATTTACAACAGAAAAGGACCAGGACTGAAAGAGATCATTTAGTAGATGACCTTTAAGTAGAACAGTCATTTCCAGATCTCCAACTATGAATCTATGTTTGTCTCTAGCTTAGAGAGGCAATGTGGCATTGTGGATAGAGTGCTAAGACTAAACATAAGACAACTAGAGTTCTAGCCTTGGTTTTACCACTCACTACATATATTAACAACTTTTAGCAAATTATTAGCTCTGTCTAAACTTGTTTTCTCAAATACAAAACAAGGATTATATTCACTCTATATATCTCTATAGAATTTCTGTCATAAACAAAGTGAGACAATATGACAAACATGGAAATATGTTATAAAAAAAAAAAGATAGTACATATATAACCTATATCAGATTGCATGCTGTCTTGGGGAGGGGGAAAAAGATTTGGAATTCAAAATCTTACAAAAGTGAATGTTGAAAAACTATCTTTGCATGCAATTGAAAAAATAATATACTAATTAGGAAAAAAATTGATAAAATACCTGCAAAAGTACTGATAAATTATCAAGTACTGCTTAAATGTAAAATATACCTATTCATCTTTTATCAGAATATTCAATATTTTATTATTCTTATCTGAATAATTAATTGATCCAGGACAAATTAAAAAAAAAAACTGGACAAACAGAAAACAATTTGGCTTTCTATACACATTTCCTCCTTTAGACTATAAGCTTCATGAAGACAAGGATTGCTTTCATCTTTTTATCTCTAACAATTAGCACAATATCCTGAAAATAGTGAATGGTTAATAAATACACATATACAAATACACACACATACACCACCTTGATAGAGTATGAATTTGACTTTTTGGTTAATTATCTAAGTCCTTTCTCACTTGGAAGCCCTAATTTTTCCCCTCCTCCCAGTAATATGATTGTAATCTAATAATTTTGTATTTCCAGGCAAAAAAAAAAATTAAGTTTTTAGCAAAGATGGAAGTTAAACAACAAAACAAAAAGTTTGGTACCATTAACAACTTTCCTTTACTACCTAAAAAGGCAAAAGTTTTTCTTTTATTTCTTATTTCTTATATAAAGGTTCCTCACTGTTGTCCTGCTTCACTATCCCTCCCTCCCCCCCAAAATTGTCTTTTGTCACTTGACTCATTTCCTGTTTTGGCTTTTCTGATCTTATCCCTTCCCTATAAGCTCTCATTATCATGCTAACTTTATTCTCTTTTTAAGGCATCTGACCTAAGTTCCAATTGTGGTGTGGTATTTTTCTAGTTGTTTCAGTTCCTTATAAAATCTGTTTTAAAAGTTATTATCCCCTACAATTCCCATTTCTTCTTATGTCCTTAGTATTGTTTTATTAAAGAACAGACATTCTCCTGGTGTGTTCTATATGGAGGCAGAAAACATGGTTGACATGATTTTAGAGCAAATTTTGTAGTTAGCTAAGATTTACATAGGACTTTTAAGATTTTCATAACATTTTAAAAAAGGTTATTTTGATTCTCACAATGATCCTGAAAGTTAGATGTCATTATTATCCAAGTTTTATGATGAGGAAACTGAGGCAGAAGGAAGTTAAATGATTTGTTTTGATTTAAATTTGGTCTTCCTAACTATAGATCCAGCTCTGTATCTACTATGTCACCAGTTGCCTCATTTCAGTCACTTGGTATTGATATGACTTTTGTTTCTCATTTTTCTCATCATAAGATTATAGACTTTAGAAATGGAAGGGCCTTTACAGATCATTAGGTCCAACTCCCTCATTTTACACATGAGGAAATTGAGGCCCCAAAACATGAAGTAACCTTCAAAGGTCACACCATTATGAAACAGCAGGGCTCTTGACTATAAATCCATGTAGATAATAATACCTGGACTAATCTAATTCACAGAGGTGTTTTGCAACTCAAATAAACAAATATACACAAAATACTCTTAAAATTATAAAGTGCTATATAAATGTCAGCTATCAATAAATCCAACGGATTTGGGGTAGACGTTAGAAAAAAACCAGATTGCAATAGCTGTGAAAGGACCATGTTTTCAAGAATACTTTCAGAATAGGTTCAAAAAAAAAGATTTTTAAAGGAGAGATTGGGGAGAAAGTTATAAATATTGCCTTGCCTCAAGATAAAAGGATAACTCAAATCAATAAACATATTTATTAGCATACTTACTAATATATTTGTTTATAAGTATACTTTCTCTATAGAGGACACAAGAACAACAAAAGTAAGCATATAAAGAATATCCAAAGAATATATACAAATAAGTACAAAGAAATTAGGGAGAGAGTACTAGCAATTGTGAGGATCAGGAAACATTACATTAGGTACCAGTATTTGGACTGAACCTTGAATAGAACTCTGAATCCGGGTGGGGGTGGGGGTGTCAAGGACCACTGCAGACATGGGAACATGGTTAGTGGGCAAACACAGAGACAAGCTATGGAATCTCATTGTGAAGAATAAGGAAAGGATCACAAGTCTGGAAAGAGAGGTTGGGAATAAGCTGTGAAGGGCTTTAAAAGCTAAATGAAGGAATGTATATTTTATGTTAGAAGCAATATCTGCATTTATGGGAAATCCCATTATCAGTACTGTGTATTAAGATTATGGGGACTGATTTGAGGTAGAAAAGAACAATGTGGAAGCCTTTGCCATAATCTAAGCCAGAAGTGATGAGGGTCTAAACTAGGGGGATCACTGTAATAGAAAGAAAAGGTCAGGTATCTGTGATGATTTGGAGGTAGAAATAAACGCAAGATATGGCAACTGTTTAGATAAGAAGTTGAGGATAACACCAAGTTTAGGAACCTGAGAGATTAGAAAAACCATATCATCAATAGAAAGCAAAACATTTGGAAGAATAGTGAGTTTGAAGGAGAAAGAAAATGATTTCTGTTTTGGATAGGTTGAGTTTTGAGGTGTCTTTAGGGAATCCAGCTTTAAATATCCAATAGGTCATTGGTGATGCAGCTCAAAGGAGACTGGGAGTGGATATGCAGATCATAACTAAAGGCATGAAAGTTGCTGAGGTCACTAAGAGTGACAGGGTAGAGCAGGGGGTTTTAACCTAAGGTCCATGAATTTGGGAGTGGGGTGAATTGAATAGGAAAAATTACACCTTTATGTCAATATATTGGCTTCCTTTGTAATCCTATGTTATTTTATTTTATGCATGTAAAAACATTCTGAAAAGTGGTCCAAAGTTGTCAAACGGTCTATGACATGAAAAAGATTAAGAACCTAGCATAAAAGAAAAAAAGAGTCCAGGGCAGAGTCTGGGAAGCACTTACAATTGAGAAACATATTTCACAAACCAGCAAAGGAGATAAAAGTGTAGTAGTTAAGTAGGAAAAGAACCAGGAAAGTAGAAGGACCACAATCAACAATTAAAATGAAGCAGAGAAGCTGAAAAGAATGAGGACTGGGAAAGAACATCAACTCTTAATTAAATTTAATTCATTAAAATTAATTAAAGATTTTAACTTTGGAAAAAGCAACTTCAGCTGGGGGAAAAGTTAGAAGTCAGACTGCAGAAAGCTGAAAGGACTAGAAATAAAAGCAATGAACATAGCATTTTTTAGGAGTTTGGTTAAGAAAGTTAGGAGATATAGAGAATAGCTTGAGGTGATAAAACTGTGTAATGAAAGTTTAAGGATGGAGGTTAACTTAGGTCCTGTGTGAAGTTGGTAGGAAAGAAATCGATAGGGAGAGTTTGAGGATTATGGAAAGAACAAAAATATAATTAAGTCTGTATTCTGCTGAAGATAGGAGAGTACTGAATCAAGGTCATATGGGGAAGGAAAGAAAAATAATTTTAAGTCCCTACTATGTACTAGGCAATATGATAAGAATTTTACAACTATTTCATTTGATTTTCACATACTTTAGAAGGAAGGTGTAGAACCTGAATAAATGAAGATCACATAAGTATCTGAGGTTGGATCTGTACTTGAGTCTATGCTCCAGATTCAGTACTCTGCCACTTCTTCTCCAGGATGGGCCTTAGCAAGGCGGCCAAAGATAAGATGATCTTTGGTACTTTTAAGAAACTATGAACTAAAATACTCAAAATGTGATTTTACTAATAGATCAGCATTTTTATTTGGATTGCTATTATATAAATTCTTATTATGTACTTTTTCTATAAAAAAGAGAGTAGCCCAGGTGATTTCTAAAGCTTCCTCTTCTTCTGAAATTCTGATTTCATAAAAATTGAAAACTTAATTAGCACTGATTTTTCTCAAGACAAGACATTTAAAAAAAAAAAACCTTTTCATGCGTATAAAAACTGAAAAATTCTCTTTAAACTACAGGTAAGGAAGGCACCTTCAAGATCCCTATCTGCAACTCCTGCCTTACTGTTTGAATTCCAATGACTGACTTTCAGTGACTAATACATTTCAAGCTCTCTCTCACAAAGAATATTTAAGATATTGTCATAAGGTTTGTTCCTGGCTATGAAATCTTTATTACAGTTTGCCTAGGGCTAGAAATATATGCCAGCAATGTAAACTATTTAAAGTGTCAGGCTCCCCAAAGACCTAGAAATAAATGTCAATAATGTCTTACTTTTCATATGAAAAGGTGCTCCAAATTACTATTGATCAAAGAAATGCAAATAAAAACAACTCTGAGATACTATTACACACCTCTCAGATTGGCTAAGATGACAGGAAAAGATAATGAGGAAAGTTGGAGGGGATGTGGAAAAAGTGGGACACCAATACATTGTTGGTAGAACTGTGAATGGATCCAACCATTCTGGACAGCAATATGGAACTATACTCAAAAAGTTATCAAACTGTGCATACCCTTTGATCCAGCAGTGCTACTACTGGGCTTATATCCCAGAGAGATCTTAAAGAAGGGAAAGGGGATAAAAATAACCTGGGAAGAAAAATCCAATTTTTCTTGTGTAGCAAGACAACTGTATAAATATGTATACATATATTGTATTTAACAGGTATGGGATTATCTGCCATCTAGGGAAGAGGGGTGGAGGGAAGAAGGGGAAAAGTTGGAAAAGAAGTTTTTGCAAGGGTCAGTGTTGAAAAATTACCCATGCATATGTTTTGTCAATAAAAAGCTATAATTACATATGTATATATAAAAAATATAATTATATTATATATAATTACATATGTATATATATGTATGCATACATATTTTAAAAATGTGCAAAAATGTTTGTGGCAGCTCTTTTTGTAGTGGCTAGAAATGGAAGCTGAATGGATGCCCATCAACTGGAGAATGGTTGAATAAGTTGTGGTATACGAATGTTATGAAATATTGTTCTGTAAGAAATAATCAACAGGATAATTTAGAGAGGCCTGGAGAGACTTACGTGAAGATGCTAAGTGAAATGAGCAGAACCAGATCATCATACACAGTAACAACAAAATTCTGATGGATGTGGCTCTCTTCAACAATGAGATGATTCAAATCAATTCCAATTGTTTAGTAATGAAGAGTCAGCTACATCCAGAGAGAGAACTAAGGGAAATGAATGTGGACAACAACATAACATTTCCACTTTTTTCTGTTATTGTTTGTTTGCATTTTTGTTTTCCTTCTCAGGTTTTTTTTTTTTCTTTCTAGATCTGATTTTTCTTGTGCAACAAGATAACTATATAAATATGTATACATGTATTGGATTTAACATATACTATAACATATTTAACATGTATTGGACTACCTGCCATCTAAGGGAGAGGATGGGAGAAAAGAGGGGGAAAGTTGGAACAGTCGGTTTTGCAAGGATCAATGTTGAAAAATTACCCATGCATATGTTTTGCAAATAAAAAGCTATAATAATTTTTTTAAAAGTCTGACTCTCATGGCAAGGATGTTTAGTACTCAATAAGGAAAGGAACAGGAATTTACTGAGTGCCTACTAAGTGCCAGTCACCATGTTAAACACTTTACAAATATTTCATTTGAGATAACAGCTTAGTACAATAGGTATATGGTAGATATTAAATAAACTCCAGCTGACTTTCAGAAGATTATGTTTCTGTAACTGTAAATTTTATGAGGACCTAGCTTTCACAATGACCTTCACATAATATTCAGAACAACTTAGTACACTTAAAAAGGTTATAAATACTTCTTCCACTTAAGCAATTTTAAAAACTTATTTTATGCTAAAGATATCCTTCTAACAGGGAACTACCTGACCCAGAACTTCTTTTGATCACTGAAATTACAGGTCCAGTTTCTTTATCCATATTATCACTAAAAAGAGATATTTTTAGATCTCTATCTTTTCCTTATCATATCCTCCAAGGACCATTCCCAGTGAACCTCCTCCTGTTAACTAAGATTGAAAAAGAAAAAGCAGTTCAGCAAAAGCAACCAACACATCAACAAGCTCGCCAATATATGCCATATTCTATACCCCCTACCCCCAACTTTTGTTTTTCTCAACTCTTCTTGAGGGTCAAGCTTGATCATTAAAATTAGCATTCTGTTTTTTGGGGAGAGGGATACAATACTGTACAATACTGTAGAAACTGGGCTGTCTTTCTTGTTCTTCTTACTTTACTCTGAACAACTCATCTAAGTCTTCTCATTCTTTTCTGAATTTTTAATATTTACCATTCAATACAGTAAGATTCCACTACCTCCATGTATTTCAATTTTAGCCATTTGCCTACTAATCGACAGAGATTTTGCTTACAATTCTGTAACCGTAAAAGGTATTAAGCATTTATAGGAGGTAGTTAGAGAGCCTAACTGGCTTCTAATGACTAAATATTCAATTTTCTACTTAATGCAAGGAATCACCTTTGGAAGATTCATCAGGTGGCCAACAAATCTCTGAATAATTTGTGATCAGGAGATTAAACTTTTGAAAGGTAAGCCATCTGATGTGGTACTCTTCAACAATGAGATGATTCAAACTAATTCCAATTGTTCAGGGATGAAGAGGGCCATCTACACCCAAAGAAAAGTCCATGGGAGCTGAACGTGGACCACAACATAACATTCTCACTCTTTCTGTTATTGTTTGCTTGCATTTTGTTTTCTTTCCCAGTTTTTTCTCTTCTTGATCTAATTTTTCTCATGCAGCAAGATAACTGTATAAATATGTATACATATATTGGATTTAACATAGATTTTTAACATATTTAACATGTAGTAGACAGACTACCTGCCACCTAGAAGAGGAGATGGAGGGAAGGAGGGGATAATTTGGAACACAAGGCTTTGTAAGAATTTTAATGTTGTTTAATGTTGTTTTCAATGTTGTAAAATTACCCATGCATGTTTTATAAATAAAAAGCTTTAATTTAAAAAAATCAGTAAGGAAGGGGGGGGGGGTTAACTATCCAATTTCTTAATAGAATTGCTAATTTTTTAGAAAGTACTTTCAAAATTATTACTTTGACCTGGTCCCATACAAAAGTGTCACTTATTTCTGCTTATACAATGACTACAATATTGTTTCAACTCAGTACTCATTTTATATGATTTCTTTTGGAATCACTGCTTTTTGATATTTTGTTCCTTTGTTATCTTCCTAACTTAGCACTTTCAGGATAGCAGGTTAGATCCTGAAGACAGTGCTAACTTTTACAGGTTCCAAACAAGCCCCAACCAGTGAATTTACTTTTGTTAGGCAATTAGCTCAACTGCAAACCAAAACTATATAGTATCAACAGCAGCTAAAACATAGTATTTTCCTCATAAATTGAAATTTTTCCTTCCATAAATATAGGGTCAGTATGATGAGTGAACACAAGCTTAGAGTACACTAATAGAAGGTATTCATGTAGGGGATACTCGTGGCCAAACCTCTAATTCCTCAGAGTCCTGATATTCTTTTTCTTCTCTGTGTCCTCATGCTGCTTGCCCCTGAGGACAACATCTCTGCTGGACAGGTACACAACTGGAATTCCTAAGTCTGGTCCTCTGTGAAGCTTGACTTATGCTTACTAGAACTCTCTGATGTTCCAGTGGCTCTGTTCTCTTATTACCATAAATCATGGTCATTGAGTCTGTTTGCTGCTGGATTGCTGCCTTTCTCTAGGCATGCTAGAAGAGAATACATGTCATAGTGGTTTATTGGTCTTCCCAAGGCATCAAAACTCAAGACAATGGGAGGATGTGGAGAGGGGAAAAGAAAAACATCTCTTCCTTCAACATCCCCCCCCCCCCCCCCGCATCCCACTCCCACATTCTAGTAGAGGTACCAGGATTATATTCCATGAAATTATTTCTTGCCTCCTACACCTTCATTATTCTACTATTTACAGGGGTTGGTGGGCTATTGCCATGCTGTCCTTCCAACACAGAGGAGGTTTTTTTTTTTTTTTTTAATATTTCTTAAAGGGATAATGAGGAATATCATTATCTTTGTACTTCACTAAAATGTTAATTTCCATGACTTGTATTTTCTGTTTCTCTTTGCAATCATGTCAGCCGAATTGGAAGGAGGAGGGCAAAATACTCCTACTATCCACATAACTTTGTAAAACTTTAAACACTGTCACTTATATACTTATAATATCCATCAAGCCAACTTAATTTGGCAAATTTAAAATAAAAAAATCTGGGCATATTTTAACTTTCAAAAGATTATTTCTAAATATGAATAGGAGTTCTATTTAAGGGAGCATATTATTCATTGATTCATAGCTGTGAATGTTTATATATTACATTAAGATGTATTTTTAAATGCAAGCAATGTTTTCCTACCCCCAAAAAGCTTTAAAACTAATCACAGTCAGGGAAAATGAGTCCTATTTCTAGTCCCATTTTCTGATTTGAAGCAAGTGTCTGCATTTTATCTTTAAAATAAACACAGGTAGCATTTTTTCTGAATACTCATTTTATGTATTACCTTTTCAAACTACATTAAAAATGTAATTCAAAAATTTTCAGGGTTAATAAGGTATTTTATTGTTTGCAATTTGAACATTTTATAAAGTTTGTTCTACAAAGAAGTAAAATATTGCCAGTTTTAAGTGATTAATGAAAGGCAAACAATTTAGTTCATTAAAAAAATCATTAATATATTGCTAGGAACAGTACAAACAAATTCACTTTAAAAACTATTTTTAATATATGACAGAGTGACTTGCTTTTATGTGTGCAAATGGCCATGTTCTACTAGACCAAAAATTGCTACTGGCACAAAATTTATCTTCCAAAAGGTTAGCTCAATAGATACTTCTAAAACATATTCCTTTCCCATTACTTATCTAATTATCAATGAACTACAGGTTAACTTCAGCCACACACAACTAGTGGCTTAGAAAGATTGTATCAGATTGATTTTCCATTACCCATTCTGTTATGAACAACAATAAACTTAAAACTAAAAGGGTTAGGGATTGATCATACATAGATTTAATGTTGGGAAGGAGAGTTATCTAATATTAGCAAAAGCCTCATTTTATAGATAAGAAAAATAAAGCTCTTGGAGGTTAAGTGGCTTATCCAAAATCATATAGGTTCTAAGTAGTAGAGATGAAATTTGAACCCAGATTTGATGGCTCCCCATCTAGCATTCCTTCCATTATACCACATTAACTCCAGTGATAAATTTGCCTTTTCCATATCAAGTTAGTAGGAAAACTGGGACTTGACTCAAAATCTCAAGTCCTAGTCCAGTATCTTTTCAATTGTACAATGTTTTCCATTTGAAAAATAAATTGCCTGAGATCCAATTTGCTGAGCTATAAAAGAAAGAAAAAGAAGTGTGTGATAAATATGTAATCTTCTAATAGGGAGGAGGTAGTAGAGAAGACATTGATTCAAAAAGTTCTCAATGTTGGCCATTAGGTAATGTTTGAAGAGGCAAGATAACTTGGCTCAAGAAAGAAGAGAAACCAGAAGTTATGAGAGCTTAATACTCATATTTAAATATCTGGATAAAGAAAAAGTTATCTAAGGTAATATTTCTAGAGAAAAAACAATTCATTATTTCTGTCTGAAATGTAAATGAAGCAAAAATCTGGGGTTTCAGTCTGAAATATAAATAAGTATAACTCTTAGAATTCCATGTGCCCATTACTAGTAATTTAGTAATCCTGTCTAAATGTGAGTAAAGTTTTGAAAGAAGAATAGATTTTTCTTTTGCAAAGAGACATATCCCAAGATAATAACCCTGGGGAAAAAAAGATACTTCTATCAGAATGGAGTACCAGGTCAAAAAATCAATAAATCAGCAAAAGAGAAAAAGATCAATGAAAGATCCAATCTAGTTCCATTTATATTTCCATAAAAGCCAAGACTCTGTATACTGTTGTAGATTTTTTTTAAAAGTCTACTGATTTGGTCAGTAATATTTCTTTCTCTTTCTATAGTAAAAAATCATTAGGATAGTTATTCTAGTGTTGTAGATGGTGGGGGAAGGTAAAAATTTGTATCCTATTCTTCACAAAGGCATGGATAAGAAAAATTAATGTTAAAAAAAAACAGTTATCATATAAACAAATGTGTGGAAAACAAGCAGTCATGGTAGGAAGGCAGCCCAGAAATGGTTAAGTTTTCTAGGCTTTAAACATTAGCAAGAAGACACTGAAACTGAGGTTTCAATGATTAAAAAGACAAGAAAATAAACTACCACAAATAACTGTGAAATGAAGAGTCCCAATGGAGTTAACTATACAAAAGCAATACTGATTTTCAAAGAATTAGGTGATAATACATATATTTAACATTAATTATCTTAAATGACATTTTCTTTAATGATACAAAAGGAACTAAATGATTTGAAATACCTCAAATATTAGTAACTTTTAAACAATACTTTTAAGTCAAAGATATAGAAGTGAAGCGAAGCTTTATTATATGATATTCTTAAAGTTGTTTTTTTTTGGGGGGGGGGCTATACCTCTTCCAATTTGTTTATTTTCTACTTTTCCCATTAAAAGGTGGCAAAGAATGTCAAAAATACAATGTCACAAAATTATCTGCCATAAAAGAGGCTAGAAATGGCTTTTACAGTGGAGAGGAAAAAGAAGGGAGGAGTGAGTGAACTTTAGTCTCATCAGAATTGGCTCAAAGAGGAAATAACACACAGCCAATATGGTTTTAGAAATCTAACATTACAGGAAAATAGCAGGAGAAAGGGACATGGGAAAAGGGGAGGATGATAGAAGAGAGAGCATACTGGGGGGGTAGTCAAAATAAAACACTTTTGAGGGACAGGGTGAAAGGAGTACAATATATGGGGGTAAATAGCAACAATAATTATTAAAAGAATTTTGAAGCTAGTTTCTCTGAGGAAGACCTCATTTCTCAAATGTATATGGAAACAAATGAAATTTATAAACAATAAAAGCCATTCCCTAAATGATAAATGATCAAAAGATATGGATTATGCTCAAAGAAATATAAAATCATTAATATCCTTTGACCTAATAATAATACTACTAGGTATGAATCCCAAAAGAGATTAAAAAAAAGGAAAAGGAACTATACAGACAGAAATATTTATAGCAGCTCTTTTTTCAGGAGAAAGAACTAAAAGTTGAGAGAATGCCTATCAATTGGGAAATAGACAAATAAATCATATTTGGTTATGATGAAATATTACTGTTCTATGGAAATTATGAGCAAGATGCTCTCAGAAAAATATAGAAAATCCTTCATGAATTCAAGTAAAATGAAATGTATTAAGTACAAAGTAATAGCAATGTTGTTGGATGATCACCTTTGAGTGATTTTGATGTTTTCAGCAATACAATGATAAAGACTATCCAGAACTGACTAATACAGACTGAAGCATACTTTTTTTTTTTAAACTTTATTATTCTTAAGGGGTTTTTTTGGGGGGTGGGGGACAGGAGCTCTAAGCTTTTTGACTTTTATGAAAATAATTTCACATGTACTTTCTCAATGGGAGGAGGGTGAGGAAAAAGGGACAGAGTCTGAAATTCAAAGTTTTATAAAGAAATGTAAAAAAATTTATATTGAAGAAAAACAAACTGAGAAAAATAAAAATATTAAATAAATTTTTAAAATGAACGTTTCAATTCTTTTAACAAAAAAAGTCACAAAATTTTGGGGGAAGAGGTTGAAAATTTAAAGATTATTTAGTGGAATTCTCTCATTTTACAGATGAGGAAACTGAGACCAAGTGGCTCTTCAGCAATGGATTTAAAGTCAAGATGAATGATTGTGGACCATTACCCAATTGATAAATGATCAAAGGATGTGAACAAGCAGTTTTCAAAGGAAGAAATCAAAGCTATCAATAGGATTATGAAAAAAATGTTCTAAATCACTAATAAATAAAACATCCTCCAGGGACATCACACCCATCAGATTGGCATAAAAGGAAAATTATAAATGTGCTAGGTAATGGAAAAAGTTATGCTAATGCATTTTTGTCACACTTGTAAACTAGTTTAACCATTTGGGAAAGCAATGTGGAACTTTACCTCAAAAGTTATTAAAACTGCTTATCTTTGACCCAGCTACATCACTATTAATTAGATCTATATTCCAAAGAGGTCAAAGAAAGGGGGAAAAGACTCATATGTACAAAAATACAGCACCTTTTTTTGCGGTAGAAAAGAACTGGAAATTGAAAAATGCCCATCCAATGGGGAAATGCTGTTTGATATTATTTAAATTAAATTAAAGGGAATAGTTTTAGAAAATCCTGAAGAAATTAATATGAACTGATACAAAATGAAATAAGCAAATCCAGAACAATTTATACATTAACAGCAATATTGTAAAGACAATCAACTAAAAGACTAACTCCATTACAATTTCAAAGTACCCATGATGAAAAAGCTATATACTTCCAGATAGTGAACTGATGGCTTCAGGCTGAAGTTTTTCTTCCCCTTTCATTTTTGGAGGAACATGGTTAATGTATAAATTTGTTTTACATGACTTCTTATCTGTAACGGATTTTGTGTTTTTGGACTTCTCAATGTGTGGGGAATTTGGAAAAAATAAAGTTGAAATTAAAAAAATTTCTGGCTCTGCTACTACCTGTGATGAGTCACTTTAACTCTTTGACTCTTAAATTTCCTCATCTGTAAAATTATGGGATTAGACTAGATGACCCAGAGTTGATGTCCCTTTCAGCTCTAAAAGCATAGTTCTATAAAGTATTTCTTTAAATAATTGCTATTAACTGACAACCTGCTATAATAGTTAAGGACAGTGCTAGGTGATTTATGGTGGTAACGTAAGAAAGTTACTTACCCTCAGTTTATAATCTACTTGATAAGATAAACATATACACATACAATGAATGTGCTACACATATTGCAAACTTTGCTACACATATTGCCAATGATTACAATTTACTATGAGTAATATCAGTTTCTTTCACCCTCCTTGTCAATTTCAACATATTTGGATTTGTACTAAAATCCTGATGACAAAGGTACAACATAGACACAAGTGCTTTCAACATGATGTCTGACACTTGTTGAAATAAATTTATTGCATATATAAACGTGCAAGTTTTCCCTCCCCATTTAATAATCATTCAATCAATCATATTATTTCAAACTATAAAGTTTTTGAAAGACACTGAATGAAATGAAATGTTACCAGATAGTCAATCTGTGAAGGAAAGATCTTTAATTCAGTCCTGGCCAGGCCTCAAGTCCCCTCTGGTTTTGGCAGGAGGATTTTGAGAGCTTTAAAGGGTCTGGAGAATTTTGGAGTTCCCATAGTTCCACTGGAACTGCAGTGACTAGCATTAGTGTCCCCTATGGGAACATACAGATTGAACATAAATTCCTAACACTTAAGGGGAACTTCTGGAAAACCCTCTCCAAATGGGAGAAAAAAAATTCTTATAGCAAGCAGGAGTTGTAAAACCAACCTTTTGCTACATGTGTTCTACAAAAAACTTTTCTTTAGCCGCTATATGGACATATGTACTTTTTTTCTGGACTCTGTACATACAATGCACTTGCAAAAAATTGTCACACACTTTTTGGAGGACGTTTTTACCAACTGTTCTTACCATACCACCTTTGTAAATATGAGAGCACTATGCTCAGTACATAGTAAGAATTTAATATGCTTATTGATTGACTAAATGCCAGAAACTTTTATATTTTATTCTTAGTGCATTAGGGAATCATGGAAGACTTGAGTCCTAGAGTAACATGGTCATATCTGTTTTTAAAAATTGACTTGGGGGACATCTAGGAGGCAAAGAGGATAGAGGACTAGCCCTTGAGTCTGGAAGACCTGAGTTCAAATTCAGCCTCATACATTTACTAGCTGGGTGACATTAGATAAGTCACTTAATGCCAATTTCATTCCTCCCCCCCCCCCCCACCAAAAAAAAATCAATTTTAATATGTAGAAGGTAGAATCTAGGAAACCAAGTAGGCTTTTGCAATAATGAGAAAATAGAATCTCTAAGGAGAACTGATAAGACTTAGCAACTTAATGGATATGGCAAATGAAGATGATGTGTGATGATCATGACAATGATGATTGACATGTTGAATTTTGGGGTCTCCAAAAATGGTGGTAAGCTTCAAAGAAGTAGAGAAGTCTAAGAGAAGAAAGAGTTTTGGAAAAAGTATAAGTTGTTTAGTACTTGTAGAACACAGATGGGGAACATACTGCCCATAAAACTTATCATTTGTTAAAGCAACTAGAGGCAATGATGAGCTGAAAGCCAGGAGCAACAACTTCTCACTGCTTGAGTCCTATAAGTTGATAATTTTGTATGGCCCACGAATGATGTTAGAAATATCCAAATGGCCCTTGGCAAGAAAAAAAGAGTTCCCCACTCCCGATATAGAATATGAGGTTCTTATCCAGATAATGTCTAGGAGTCAGGTGGCAATATAGGCCTTGAGTTCAGTATTTCTGTTCAAATATTACTTGAACATAAATTCTGAGAATTTTAATATAAATGCTACCTGGCATCCAATCTATGATCCAAACTGTATTGGTAAACGGGATATTTTAAAAACTGGGTTGAGCATGGTATTAATGAAGCTATAAATCAGCTTCAGTATATATTTAGCTAATTAGACTTAGTTTGTTGGCTAAAACCTGCATGCACTCTTAATTAAGCCCAGCCAAAAGGGAAAGAACATTAGGTTATTTACAAATCCAGGACCGAAAATATGAGATCTTAAGACTCATGTATTAGATAAAGCACATACATGTTCTGAGGGACCGTTTTTACTTTGAGGGTAATGAAGTCTGTCCTCAACAGTGCAAAGATAGGATTGAACTGTCTAATGCTGGTTCAGGCCTCAGAGCTAGCCTGCTCAAATAATATAATAGATAAGAAGTCTCTTGTAATCTATGATAAAAAAGCTGGTGACAAGGAAAACATCTGACTCTCAAATTTATAACAATGGGTTATCTCTCTTTTCTTTTACTTACATTTCATATGCAGTCATAGAGACAGTTAATCAATAAATATTTGTCCTAGACATTGTTTTAAGTGCTAGGGATACAAAAAGATATAAATACAGTCCCTAGCCTTGAGAAACTTACAGTCTAATAGTGGAGTTGTAACATCTACTTATATCTGTCATCTTCTACTTCCAGCTGTCACCTTCAGTTATAACTAGAGTTGAAGCTGGAATGCAGTGAGTAAAAGAAGAATCCTCAGATATGAAGGAAAGAATCCTTCTCTTTGAGAAGACCAAAAAAATCCCAGAAACCTTGGCCTTTGTGTGTAGAACCCACAGACCACTGAAAATAACTGCTGGAAAGGCCAAAGTCAGGGAGGGAATAGGGTGGAATTAAGACAAATATACTCTTCCATCTAGTAGGTTCTTTACTCCAGTATCATGATACATTTGAAATTTTATCAACCTAGATACTCCCTCTAATTACAAAGACTACAACCAATGTGTCCATGACCAGCCTGGGTGCCACTTGTCTAAATTAATTATAAATCCATCCAATGTACCAGTATCTTCTACACTTTAAGTGTATGGGTATCCAAGGCAATATCCAGAATGTCCATTTGTTACAGTCTAAAAACTGTAATCCTAAACTCCCTCTTGACCCTTTTACAATATTTAGCTATTGTCACTATAGAAACTGAAGGGACCTCAAGGGACCAAGGACCATTTTATATTTTAATTTCATGGATTATTGTGGCCAAAGAATTCACTCCTAAATAAACAGCCAGTCTATCTGTGATGAGCTTTTCAATACTCAGCTAGGCTAATCTTTGGAAAGTAGACATGGTTTAATGCAGGGTCCATTTCCAAACTTTTGCAAAATGGATTTTCAGAAGAATAAGTTCTATTTTAACATCAATTCAGTTAAGTGTTCAACTCAGTTGCTTCTACATGAGGCACATATTCTGCCCCTTTGGCCCCTAAGTATTGTCATTTAATCTCCCAGAATTCTAGACAGCCAAGACTTTTAATTGTAGAAAAGGTGCCAATCTGAATTGGCAGGATTTCCTCCCTCACCTAGGTGTTTCCAATACTAAGAAAATCATAGATGTAGTACTTGTATCTATAAAATTTAATGTAAAAAAAACCCAAAAACCCCAGCATTTAAAGTAATTTAAATAACCAAATAATTTAATACTACAATTTTAAAAAGCTATAAAATTATATATAAAACAGTGGAAATAGGAATTCAGAATATTTTCTCTAAACATTGATAAAGGAATATTAGAATTACAAATATCTACAAGAGAAAAATAAAAAGTAAAGACTTTATATGCGATTTAAATGAGTAGTATGCTCGTAACTAATGTTCTTAGTATATTGCAGAGGTTCACAAAATTCTTATTTAAAAATATTAAGAATAAGGAAATATTCAACTAGCTCCATATGAAAAGATGTTTACTTCATAAAAGTGTGTTTATGGCAACTCAGCTTATAAAAAGGTCAGAGGAAAAAAATTATTATTTTCAACAGACCTAAACTAAAAGAAAATTCAGGCTTTATTAAGGACACAGAGAGGGGTAAGTAAATGATGGCCTTTCTTTATTAAAAACACAGAGAGGGGTAATTAAATGATGTCGTTTATTAACTTTCAGTAGAAATAAATACACTGAAGAAACAATTTGCAAAGCATCCATTTCATAATCGTTTTAAAAGACAAAAGCACTTCTGGCTTCCCCTGGAGTTTGATTTGCATAAAGAGCTCAGAATTGGATGTGAACCTTTACAATTTAATTCTCAATCATCTCTATTTTACTACCTGGTAATAAGTTTTGTTTACTTGCTTATCTAGACAGTTGAGTCAACTGAAATACAAGTGATAAAGCATTGTGATTTCTAAGTACTAGCAGAAATAGAGGAAATAAAAAAATGTATAATTGGAAATCTTTTAACTACATGTAATTAATAAATTTTTCATGATTTTAAAAAAATCAAAAAGATAAACTGTTCAAAGCACAAAACTTTCACTTAGGACAACTATAACAAATGCTACAATCAGTATCAAAAAATATGAGGTTGGGACAGCTAGCTGGCACAATGGATAAAGTACTTACTTGGGAGTCAAGGGGACCTCAGTTCAAATCTGGCCTCAGATATTTAATATTAGTTGGGTGAACCTGGGCAAGTCACTTAACTCCAATAGCCTTTCAGAAAGACATAAGAGTTTATTTCCTCTTAAATGAACAAATTGTTAAAAGACTAAATTTTATGAAAAAGGTTAATAACTGTGCTTGTATTAACAAACATGTTTATCTTTCAAACTAATGAATACACTTTGAAATTTAATTCTACAGAGGGCAGAAACTAGCATTTTAAAGTGTGACAAAAAATTATCTTTAATTTCCTATTAAGTCTATTTCCTAAAAATAATTTTAAGGTTTTTATAAATGTTAGAAAAGTATTAATTTCTGAATACCAACAAAATCTTATGCTTTTTAAATACATTCTTTGATTTCCCTAGGTTTATTCAATCTTTACTTTTGTAATAAACATCTAGTTATAGAATCCAAAGGGGGAGAATTTTATTTAATTTTATGAATAAACAATTTTCCTCCTCGATGGAAACAATTAAGTTTTGCTCCTAAAAGACTACTAATGAACTAATAACAAAAAGATGAAGAACTTCATAAAGTAATGCTTATGTTATATAGCAGGAGTAACAATTTAAAAGTTTTCCAAGGGAGGTAAGTCCTTCAAGTTACAAAAATTCTTATATTTGACACTTGAGGAAAAAACAAGAGTGAGCAGGGCCAATTTGATAACAATGGCTGTCAGAATTTTTGGTCTCTTTCCAGAACTGTAATCAGGTAAACTCAATAAATTACATTACTGATGATTCATAAAATACATAAACCATTAGTATCATTCCATATTTCTCCCTCCCTTATTCCCCAAAGGAATTCACTCTTATTTTTGAGCACAACAATCTAAAGTGAAGGAGAATATGTCCTTTGGAGTGGCAGCTTCTCTAAGGGGTTTTTGAAATGATGAAGTCAGAGGAGAAGGAAAGGAATGCTTTTCCCAAGAGAGGAAGTTATCCTAAAGGGAAACTAGATAGCCCATCTGAGCAGGTATGTCAATGAATCAACAAGCATTTATTAAGGACTTATGTTGTGCCAAGCACTATACTAAGTCCTGAGGAGTCAAAGGTGGTTAGGTGGTACAATGGATATTGTTGTATTAGTAGTTAAGGGTCAGAGAAACATGTATTCAAATTCTGATGGAGACACTTACTATGTGACTCTGAGCAAGTCACTTAATCTTTCTTGTTCTCAGTAAGGTTAACAAGAGTGGCTATATCACAGGCTGTGGTGACCATCAAATGTAGTAATATATACAACACTAAGGGAACCTCGAAGTGACTACTATCAAAGGCTAAAACAGTCCCAACCCTCAAGTAATTTACATACAAATGAGGTAGATGAAACATATAATTGGTAAACACAAGATACCTACAGACAGAAGGAAACCTCAAGAGAAATATGACAGCTGGTAGAGATTGGGAAAAGGCTCCAGCAGTAGGCAGCTAGGTGGTGCTGTGGATAAGAGCACCAGCCCTGAAGTCAGGAGGACCTGACTTCAAATTTGACCTCCTGACACTTCCTAGATGTGTGACCATGGGCAGGACCGTGGGTTTGTCTCAGCCAAAAAAAAAAAAGAGAAAGAGAGAAAAGGTTCTAGCAGATGATCTAAGTACCCTGAAAAAAAAAAAATCTAGGTAATGTAAGAAGTAAAGGCGAAGAGAGTGCATTACAGGCATACAGTACAAGCCAGTGCAGAGGCACAAAGATAGCAAAGTCAACAAGGAGGCTAGTAGGACTGAATTGCAAAATATACTTTAGGACAATACAGTGTAAAAGAATTGGAAAGGTAGGAAGGACCCAGATTATAAAGAGTTTCATATGTCAAAGGACTATGTTTTATCCTAAGGATAAAAGGGTGCCACTGGACTTTAGTGAAAAGGGAAGTAATAAGGACAGTGTAACACTTTGGGAAAATCACTTTGGCAACAATGTGGAGAATGTACTGGATTAGGAAGAGACTTTGTGGCAGGGAAAACAACCAGCCTGTGATGGAAATAGTTTAGGGGAGGGGACTGGGGTCTTGTACAATGATGGGGGCAGTATCAGAGAAGAGGACATATTGGAGAGATGTGGCAATGGTGAAATCAACAGTTTGTCAACTGCTTGGAGATGTGTGTCAAGAGATATAAGGGCCATCAAAGACTAAACCTAGGTTGAGAGTCTCAGAGCCTGGGGAGGAAGGTGGTGCCTTTAACAGTAAAAGAGCACAGGAGTGCAGGATGTTATTAAGCACCTATTAAAGGCAAGTTATTTTGTTAAGATTCAAAGGATCCAAAGACAAAACATTCCCTGCTTTTGAGAAGCTTATTTCCCACATGGAAGATACAATGTGTATACACATAAATAAATGCAAGATAATTTAAAGACGAGGACATCAACAACTTGGAAAATCAGAAAAGCTTCACAAAGAAGTAGCATCTAAAGTGAAGAGGAATAAAATTAAACAAGATTGTAAAAGTAGGTTGGGGCCATATTATAAAGGGCCAGAAGTGTCAGGCTAAGACGTTTGCATTCTTTTCCTAGGCAGTTACCAACTGGAAAAAAAGAAAAAAAATTGCAGAGAAATGTCTTAGTAAGGCTTTTAAAAATGATTTTGGTACCTTGCAAAGGTTGAATTGGAGAAACAAGACTGGAAACATGGATTACTATTGTTTGGGTAAATGATAAAGCGCCATCAGGGTGTGTGGCTATCTAAAATGAATATGAGAGATATTATGGAGGCAAAACTGAAGGACCTGGGCAAATAATGGGAATAAGGAGGGAAATAAAGGCAGAAGAATGAAAAGCATATTTTGGGGCTAGTGTAATTCAGTTCAGAGTAGAGTAAATGTAAAATACTGTAACAAAGAAGATCAATATGATGAAAAGCACACTAGATTTGGAGTGAAAGGAACCAGAAACCAAAGCCTGCCTCTACTCCTTGAAACTTTTTTGACTTCAGACAAGTCACTTAATCTCTCAAAGCCCCCTTGTTTCATCATCTGAAAAATAAAAGTTGCACTAGATCACTTCTGAGGTCCCTTTCAATTGTAAATCTTCAATTCCATAAAATAAAACCATCAAGGTAGGATGTGTCAGCTTTAGACAGCCTTAAATGCAAAGCAAGATGCTTGAGCTCTAAAAAGTTCAAACAGAGAAAAAGACATTAGGAAATCAATGAAGGTTTCTGAGGAGCAACATAACAAAATGCCTGCCATTAAGGATTAGTGGACACTAGGGTGAATAAGTGGACAAGACTGTGACAATGAGGATCAATAATAGACTGGTGACAGCACAATAAATACAATAACAATTCTGATGGACATGGTTCTCTTTAACAATGAGATAATTTAAATCAGTTCCAATTGTTCAGTGATGAAGAGAGCCATCTACACCCAGAGAGAGGACTGTGGGAACTGAGTGGGGTTCACAACATAGCATTTTCACTCTTTTTGTTGTTTGCTTGCATTTTATTTGCTTCTTTTATTTTTTTTTCTTGTGTGGCACAATACTTGTATAAACTGAACATAGGGTTTTCCAAGGGCTAATGTTGAAGAATTGTCCATGCATATGTTTTGAAAATTAAAAAGCTTTAATAAAAAAAAGAAAGAAACATGGTGCTTAAATGAAATTATCAGTAATAGCAGGCCAATTTCTATAGTACTTTGTGATTTACAAAGTACTTCCCCCCCATAAACCAAGTGAGGTAGACTGTTCAAATGTATTTATTCTTTTATACATGAGGAAAATTAGATACAAAGTAGTTAGAGACCTGACCACATTCACACAGCTCACAAAAATTGGAGCCAGATTTTCAGGCTTCAAATCCAGTGTTCTTTCCACTATAACAGAAAGTTAAGGGAAAGCCCATAAAGAGAATGATTCAAAGAGACCTTTCAGTAACTTAACACATTAAAGAAGAGGCATTGGAGATAAAGAAGTCAGATAAGTTGTGAGAATGTAAAGTCCTTAAAGATTAAAGTATGCAGTAGACAGAAGGAAGGTAAGAGAAGTTGAGGATGAGGGGGTAAGGGAAGGACACTAGATTTGGCATTTAGGAGATCAAAAATGTTAAAAGAAAGAAATTTCAGTAGACTGCTAGGAGCAAAAACCAGGTTGCAAGGGATTTTTTTTTTTTTAAGTTAGTAGTAAGTTAAGTAGTAGTAAGATAGAAATTGGACAGTATAGCTAAAAGGGAGAGAAGGAATAAAAGAACACTTGTTTGTTTGTTTTTAAAGAATTGGGAAGATAAGAAGAGGCAAAAGGAGAGAGACTAGAGGAAGAGGGACTAAAGATGAATTTAAAAGAAAGATTTCAGAGAAGGAAGTAGGAATGAGAACAAGAAAATAGGGAAGAAAAGAGTAGGTCATTCATTCAACAAATGTTTTGTTAATTTATCAAGAGCAGAACACTGTTCAGAGTAATGATACAAATTTTAGGTAAGACATGGAGAAGGGAGAAAAATATATAAATAACTATGAATATAAAATATTACATAAGTGAATTAGAAAGGTAAAGAACTATCTGTATTTTAATAGAAAAAAAAAGGCTTCAGGAAGTAGGTAGAGTTTGGGCTTTAGAGTAGGTAAGATTCAACAGGTAAATAAAAGGGAGGGTAGAGCATCTTAATAATAGGAAATGGAGTGTACATAGGTACAAATGGCAGGAAACAAAGGAAAATGTTTGAAAAACAAAAGTCTTTGTGGGTAGGCTATTTCAGGTAGGGATTGGATATAGGACAATGCAACTGGGAAAAGACCTTAGAGGCCATGAGTCCACTCCCTACATTTTACAGACAAAAAAAAAAAAGGGACTTGTCCAGGGTCACAAAGTATCTGAAGCTAGATATGAACCTAGCTAGCTCTTTCTGACTGCAAGTTCAAGGATAATACATCATAAAACACATAGAAGCAAATAAAGTATTTTAAAGCTTACATATTTTTATCCCATTTGAGTCTCACAATTCATATTGGTATTATTGTCCTACTTAAAAAAAAAAAACTGAATTAAAAAAATTCCTGTTAATCAAGGCTTCTATATGATCTTTGCTCTCCTCCCTTCCTCACCAACCATTCCCAAAGGCTACTTCTTAGGAACGGAAGAAACAATCTCTTCTTCTTCTTTTTTTTTTTTTTAAATAAGTTAAGAAATGAAAGTACTTTTACATTTCTAAGCCCAGAAGCTAAAATACCTGAAGCAGTAGCAGTTTTTCCCCTTTTTCACTGAATAAAAGGATTACTCCTTTTATGTACAATTCCTGGATTTAAACTGGGGAAGTAGGGGTTCCAAAATTCCCCTTCTTCTAAAAATGAAAAGTCCAAGGAAACTTAATTTAACCACAGAATCTGCCAAAACTAATGTGTTTAAGTTGTATAGTGAGTAACGTGACCACAGATTTGAAGCACAGATTCCAGACTCCAAATGCAGGAATGCACTAGAGAACTTGGCTCCACAGGCAATTTATATGATTTCGTTTTTTAAGAGCTCTAAACCTTGACAAAAATTACAGCTAGTGTCTACAGCACAAGACAATGCAGAACTGTCATATCATGTCTGTCTAAATGAAAACCAGATCAGACTTAGGAATCTCATTTTCTCATACTTTGATATATTATACTTACTACCATCAATGACTTAAATCACCATAACCGAAGATGGACACGAAATCTCCCAAAATGTATAAAGGTTCAAATCATTCTCAAAGACACAATTAGCTCAATGAATTTAGTTGGGTTCAACTATCATCTCTATATTTATATATTCATTCTTAGTGTAGTCCCACACCACCAATTGTTACTAGACATTTCAAGTTGGAGGTCCTGGAAAAAATTCGAATTCATTATGTCCAAAAGAGAACTTATTATCCCCCCCTCCTAAACCCACTTCTTTTCCAATCTTCCCTATTACTGTCAAGGGGCCCATTATTCATCCAGCTATTCAGGCTTAAAACTTGGTATCATCTTCAATTTCTCAACTTCGATCACCTCTCCTCTAATCAAATGTCAAAGACTGTCTTATCACCACATCTGTCCCATCTACTCACAAAGCCACCACCTTAAATCAGGCTCTCCTCATTTCTGGAAGTCTTTTTGATCTCCTTCCCTCAAGCCTTTTCCCAATACAATCCATCTTCCATCCAACCCCCAAAATAATTTTCCTGGAGCAGGTCTGGTTATCAGTCCTTTATATCCCCTTTACAAACTCCAGTTGCTCTCTATTGCCTCAAGGATCAAATAGAAACTCCTGTTAGATACTTACAAGTTCTTCACAATCTGGCCCTTTTAACCCATCCTGTCTTACAATTTATTCTTCTTGCACCAAGATCTAATCACACTAGTCTAGATCTACCCTCTGTTCCACACACAAACCATTCATTTTCCCACCTCTGTACCTTGGTACAGGCTGGCTTCCACACCTAAAATGCAATCCACTCCCTTCTCATTTCTGCTTCTTGGAATTCTTCAAGACTAGTAAGCACTTTCATGTACCACTTTCTTTATGAAGGCTTTCCTGGTCCCTTAAACTGCTAGAGTACTTTATCCAAAAACGACCTTCTATGTACCATGTTATATATATATATATATATACACATAAGTATATATACTTCCTCATTACAAGATAAGGCAAAAACTTTTTTTTTTTGTCTTTGAATCCCCAGTGCTTAGCACTTTAGATGGCAAATATTAAGTACATGCTTATTAATATAATGGATTTTAATGATTATATTCTTTATGCTAAGTAGATTATATTCTCTATTAATGCCTGGCTCTAATAAAAGTGACCCTGGGGTTCTCAAAGTTTATGTTAATAAAACAAAAGCTCTGGAAGGCCCAACTGAGATGGAATGGTTTCAAGTATAGCCAGGTTTGTTTTTGTTTCAGGACCAAACTAGCTAAATTTAGAAAGGCTCACTATTGAGTCAGTGGCAGGGAATGGATAAATTTTTCTGTCAAAGTGACTTTCAAAGACATTTTCCTAAGTGATAAGAGGTTGTGACACCTATTGGAAGTTCCAACAATCAACATCACAAGTAGTATCTCTGAAGTAATGTGCAAATTTAATAATAATAATATGCAAACTAAAATTTAAGTTTTATTAAAACAGGTTAATTTTAAAATGTTTTTTTTTTCAAAACAAAAATTAATTCTTAAGGATAACAAACTTAAATCATCAGTTCAAGATGACTAACTTGACAAACTTTAGGTTAAGATCCCTAAAGCAACATACAATTAAAAAAAAAACAACAACAACACATAAAACTAGCTCACTTTAAGACTGTGATTTACCATTCATATCTGATCAACATAGGTTCCTCCCTCATCAAGTAAACATTAGACCAGAAGTAATGGTTGGATTTGTCTAATATGAGACAAAAAGACAATTTCTTTTCTTTTTCTTTCTTTCTTTCTTTCTTTCTTTTTTTTACAGTAAAGAGAATCCCGAGATTGAGATTTCTAATTCTTACAAGCATCATTAAGCTAATATTTGAAAATTAAACTTTCAGAAACTGACAGTGTGAGTCAATATAAATTCAGCCTAAAACTATACAATTTGCCTCCTAATTGCCTACTACAATTTGCAGCTCCCTAAAAAATAAAAAAAATTTTAAATTTGAATCATCCTGTTAGAGTCCATACTGGCCAAATTAAGTTTTTAACAATTTAAAACTTTCATTTCTAACCTTTTTTGTACATTCAGTGAATTAAGAACAAGTTATCTTACTTCATTTCAATCAATATTTATGTCCAGACTCTGTTCAAGCATTGTACTATATGTAAAGAAACCAATATAAAAATCTCCCATTTATAATAACCATTATAATATTTTGAAAAAAAGTTCTCAGTACAGATTATAGACCTTCATTAGTCATCAATATTAACCACAGAAGGATCCTCCATTCTATAGCAAATATTTTTCCCTCATTGATTTTTTTGGAACTTTTGAGGAAAAACACCAAAGTCAGATTTGAACAGACCAAAGTCTAGTTCAAAAACTAGAAATATGGATTGTTCCCGGAACATGAGAAGAAAAAAGAACACTAGAATGAACAAAATATTCATTATATTTCTTGGTATTTCCTGTCATTTTAATTTCATCATCAATAACTTTTATTGTTTATCATTTTTAAGTAAGAGGCTTTGGAGTACATACTTTGTTATAAGCAACTCCAGAAGGCTGTCACTGTGAAATCTGAGGAGACCATATCAACGACAGAATGCAGGTCACTGTGACATGGCAAACAGAGCAAAGTCAAAACTGAAATTCATCATATGCTGACTGAGCATCTTGATAGAAAAAAAAAAAAAGTTTTTTTTAAAGAGAAGTATCAGTTTTCCAAGGTGTCTCAGCCCAGCATTCTTCATATAATTATGTCTTTACCTCATTCCTGGAAGGTCAGGGAAGGGCAATCAACTGTTAATTCATTTCGATTTTTGGTACCAGAATTTGGTTTTATTCCTAACCATTTTGGATACTCTAGATGCAATCATTTTATTTCAAAACCAACCAAAATAACTAAGGCCTGGTCACCTTATTAACTAAATCTGACTCTGCCCTCAAGGAGCTTACAATTCCAGGTTTCCTTCCGGTGTCACCACTTTCCACTGCCCGGTATAGTGGAGTTAATCTCAGTTTAAATACCTAGTCATTACTACTTTCAATCTATTATTTCTCCCTAAGACTCTACCCCAAAGTTCTTGGCCTTGTCAAATAGTCAGTTTCCCAGGCACGAGCACTCCGGGACTTTCATTTGACTTGCGGTTGAAACTTTCCTAGGCTGCTGAAATGATCCCTCACTTTTCTTCCTCCTCAATAATTTTTGTGGTGTATAATTTTTATATGGTGATATATAATTTTTTGTATGGAAAACAGTTATGCGGGAAGGAATCCCTAAGTACTGGCTGTCTGACTTTTCTATTTGCATTCTCCGGGTATGGCACATAGTAGGTACTCAATAAATGTTTCATTTGTTCCTTCTGAAATCCACATATTCATTCCAGAGCCTCTCCCCACAACATGCCCGAACTTCCAAACCAGGGGGTTCTTAGTTTCTATGGGAACCCCTCCCCCACACACGTAGTAGTTCGTGACCTCTACGGCTTCTCAGAACATTGTTTTTTAGATGCTAAATTTTAGCGGTCTGTAAAAAAATAAAGTTGTAGTTATTTTAGAATTCAAGGTCAAGGACCCCTAAATTAAGAACCCCTGTTCTAAAACCTTCGCCTCCCTTTTAAATGGAAAATCTTCCCTCCCCTCCCATGACCAACACCCCACCCCCACCCCAGCCAGCCCCAAGACCCCTCCACCTCGAGTCTCCTCTACCGGAAGTCAATTTCCCCCAAACTCCCAGATGTCCCCAGGGAAAAACACCCCAAGCCTCCCCTCCCCCACCTGCCCTGGAGTCAACTAGGCCAGGACTCACTGCACTCCTTCCTGCCCCACAATCTCGGTCTCCTCGACCCCAAGGAGGCAGGAAAGGAAACAAGGCGGCCTGGAGGAATGGGGGAAGAGGGGGATTACCTTCAGAAGTCCTCCCCCTTCTCCAACCCGCCCCCATTACCTCAGCCGACCTA
This sequence comes from Sminthopsis crassicaudata, assembly GCF_048593235.1. Lineage (NCBI taxonomy): Eukaryota > Metazoa > Chordata > Mammalia > Dasyuromorphia > Dasyuridae > Sminthopsis > Sminthopsis crassicaudata. The sequence continues at coordinate 108,232,506 of NC_133620.1, forward strand.
AGTTCTGCAGCCCCAGCTGCGGCTAAAATTAGAAACACAGGCGCGCGCCCGTGCGCGCTGACCTCACGCCGCACGCTTACACGCTTGCGCGCGCGCTCCCGACAGAGAAAAAGCGTCTGGGGAGCGGGTGAGTCACAGCTCACGTCTCTTCTCTCCAGCCCCTCCCGCTGGCCTAGTCTTTTCTCTGGAGCCCTATCCTACCTCGCCAAGAACGGGCTGACGTCAGCCGCTTCCCGGAAGGATGACGTGGGCACGCCGTAGGGAATAGAGAGAGAGAGAGCGCGAGAAAGAGAAGCTCGTGGAATGTTCACGGAGCTTCCATGCCTTAAAGGGATAGGGCTCAGGCTAAAGAAAGGATGTTTTATTTTAAGGAGATGATCAGATAAAGGCCTGTCAGTGAAATAAGTTACGATGCCAAGAAAAAGATTTCTGTGTCTGAGGACCAGCTTCTCTCAGGTTCAAAGAGAAAAAGGAGATGGAAATGATAAAGATGGGGATGATGGAGCAGGTGGAGATGATAGAGACGATGGATCATGGAGAAGGAGATGATGATGGAGCAGATGGGGATGATGGAGCAGGTGGAGATGATAGAGCCGATAGGGATGATGGAGATGGAGGAAATGGAGAAGGAAGAGATAGTGAAGATTAGAATAGAGAGAAGGAAGGAAGGAATTATTTCTTGAAATTAGAAATAAAGTCTCAAAAGACAGGGGAAGTCAGGGAACCAATCTGGCTCCCTGAGTCTAGTTATCACATCGGTAAGAAAGGAAGCCAAAAATAGCACATATCTCATAGGGTTGTTCTAAAGATCAAACAAGACATAAAACAAGACTGCTGAATCTGGCTCCAGTTCATCCAAATAGTTTTCCATGACACTTTTCTCACCCCCTTCACTCACCACCTCTTCTGTGCAGTTTGTTTCTCTGCTGCTAAGTGGTAATCCTTGGATGTATCATGTTGATTTAAAATATATAAATAGAGATTGTTCGGACTGGAAAGGACCTTAAGGGAAAATCTAGTTCAAACCCTAATTTTACAAGTAATGAAACCAAGTCTCGCCCCAGTCCAGGTAACAAACATTTATTTACAGCCCAGGTGACCCAGTGATTAAGAGTACCAGGACTGGAATCAGAAAGACTCATCTTCTTTGTTCAAATCCAGCCTCAGACACTTATTAGTTGTCACTTAGTCCCATTTGCCTTAGTTTCTTTATCTGTAAAATAAACTGGAGAAGGAAATGGCAAATTACTCCAGTATCTCTGCCAAGAAAACCTCAAGTGGGGTCACTACTAGTGTCAGACACAATTGCGATAATTGAACAGCAACATATGGAGGGCACACTGTGCCAAATTCTAGGATGAAAATTAAAAGAAAGCAAAATAATCACTGCTTTCAAGGAGTCCTTAGTCTAATGGAAGAGCTCAGCCTAATGGAAGAGTTTATAGTACAATGCAGGTGTCACATTAAAGTAGCTGCAGCATGAGCACAAGCCTACAAAACTCCCCAATGACTTTAAAATGTAATTGGAAAATGTGACAAAATAAATAAAAATATAATACAACATAGACAATGCCACTTTGTAGTTTTTAAAGTTAATATGTCATCCACAATTACACATTTCTACTTGATTTTAACAATGAACTCTCAGGTTATAAGTAACAAAGTGAGAATTCAAATTCAAATTCAAATGCAATGAACTTTCCAATAGTTTTATTATTATTTATTGTTAACATGAATTAGTTGTTCACACTAAATAACCAATTTGCTGACTTCAAATATAGTGTCCATCTTTACACTATGCTATGAAGGCTTCAAAGATCAAGGATTGGTCTGTTTGGACTCCATTCCCAACCCCCCATTAGATTGTAAATTTGAGTGATAAGATTGAAAGCAGGAACCCTTCTTTGTAACTCCAGAGCTTGGTATAGTGCCTGACCCATAGTAGTTTCTTAATGTTTATTGAACATTCTTTGTTTAGCACTAGTTTCATTCATAGTCACATTATAAATGCTTATATTGCTTCATGCTGTTTTAAGCAAAAGAGAAATCTAAGATACGTGGAACTCTCTAAAAGTCTTATCTGCCTGCCTCCAGGCAGAATTGTAACCTGGCATTTCAAATATTCTTAAAGACCTCCACTGTTGCCTCATTTCCAGGTTCTGACAGTTTGAAATTTAGATGAAGAGGGGCTAGGGGAGGTATGACTTAGTGTGTGAGAGACTTCTTCACCCAAAATTATAATATAGAAGTTCTAGATATCTTAACCTCTAGTTCTATTCAAGAGAGGGGCAACAGATGAACTTTTGCCACTTTTATCACAATCTACTCATTTACTTGAATAGCCAAAAGTTCCCTGTTAAAACTTTCTGTCTGTGCCAAATAGGAAGATGAAAAAACAATAAAAGGCCCAAGTAATGTTACCTATACAATGAAGACTGAAATAACTGGACCATCTTTTGCCATCGAAAAAAAACCTGATAATATTTTGTCTTTATATATCTTTGAATAATTAGAATTAATCAAATGAATAATATTTTAAAGGTCTATCTCCTACTTTCTATAGATTTCAGTCCTACTAATGAGTACTCTCCCTTTCACAATACTTCTTCTTGGACTTCATTCATAAATGCTTCTTTTTTCTATTACCCATCTTTTTTTTTTTTTTAAATAGTTTTTATTTACCAGATATATGCATGGGTAATTTTACAATGTTGACAATTGCCAAACCTTTTGTTCTAATTTTTCCCCTCCTTCCTCCCCCCAGATGACAAGTTGATCAATACATGTTAAATATGTTAAAGTATAAATTAAATACAATATATGTATGCATGTCCAAACAGTTGTTTTGCTGTATAAAAAGAATCAGACTTTGAAATAGTGTACAATTAGCCTGTGAAGGAAATCCAAAATGCAGGCAGACAAAATTAGAGGGATTGGGAATTCTATGTAGTGGTCCATATTCATCTCCCAGAATTCTTTTGCTGGGTGTAGCTGGTTCAGTTCATTACTGTTCTATCGAAACAGATTTGGTTCATCTCATTGTTGAAAATGGCTACCTATCTTTTAAAAATATTAATTGGAATCCTTTCCTCAGATCTTTTGTCATTAAGCCTATTCCTCCTACCTAATGCCCTCCCCAAATCCAGGATTTCTCTTCTCCACCAAGTCTTTTTCTCTGCCTTATTGCTATCATTACTATTGACTTCATTGTTAGTTGTGAGGGCTATCCAGCATCTTTTTTTTTTTTTTTTCTTCTTCTTTTTCTGGAAAGCAAAAAGAAAGAAATTAGCATATGCAAATCAGTACTCTTTTACCTGAGATTAGCTTTTGGCTATCACATGACTATACAGCTTTATTATTTCAGTTTGAGGAAAATATAAGAACACAATGAAGGGGCAGAATATCATTATGAGCAAGATATTTTCTCAAAGGAGAAATTAAGGTAAGGGATGGGAGGATGACAGTGCGTATGGGGGAAAAGGGGAGGGAAAAGGAGCAAATCAACCATAGAGAATAATAAAAAAATTGAAAACAATTCTCTAAAAGATGTTGAAAATTTTCTCTAGCTTCTATTTTCTGTTCTTTTGCTACTGGGAAGGGAGGGGGGAAATGGGAGATAATTTTTTAGCATGTGCCACCTCAACAAAGTTTCTGGGATCCTAACCTACCTGCTCTCAATTAGTAACAATATCCCTTCTTAGGCTTCACAAAATACTTTGTTTCCTAACTCTTTAATATTCTTATCATATTATGTTATATATTATAGCTATCTGTGTTTTTGCCTAATCTCTGTCCTACATTATAAAGTCCACAAGGTATTGATTTTTAGCTAACTTTTGTATTTCCCCATATTGCTTAGCAAAATGCTCTGCATACACTATGTATGTATCTTAAGATGTAAGGGATAGTATTATGATGATACATCACAGTATGGTCTGGACATTATTTTAAACTCTCATCATTAAGAATCAAGTGTTCCACATTTTCAGCATGTACCTTCCTGCCTTTCCCCTCCATCATTTCCCGTGTCCCAGAAGCCCAATTAAATGTTAATAGCCTCTACTATAGGAGGGCAGTAATCTAGGGCAAATAACACTAGACAAGACAAGCCGGAATCTTGGGAGCATTCCCAACTGTGCCGGTGACTCACTGGATGACACAGGGTAAGTGTTACTTTCACGGTGCTCTGATTCTCCATCTGTGACTGAGAGGGGTGGGAGGGGGTGTGTCAGGGAAGAATAGAGTAACAAATGTAGCCTTCTAACCTTACAGAAATGTAAGGGAAGCCAGGCAGGATGAGGATAGAGGGAAAAAAAGGGTCACTGAGTCAGTTAGTTGGTTCCCTATATAGGATAAAAGCTAAAAAGGTCTTACTATTATGTCATAAAAACCTCAGAAATGTCACACTGACTCAGCTCCATGGTCCATACAGTCTAGTGGTCTGTTTCTGATTGTGGCAAGAAGGAATGATTTATAAGAGATTTTTTTCCCCCTCAAGTTCACAACCCCCTGAAATCTATCCATAGATCTTCAGGTGAATTCTAGATTAACCCCCCCCCAAACAAACAAACAAACAAAACAACCCTTCACTAAATGATCTATAAAACTTCTTCCACTTCAAACATACAGTGATTCTGTTATTGTCATCCTTATGAGTTATAATGTGTCTTTAGAATAGCTTTAATGACCCATTATGGAACTGTTTTCTATTAACCAATACAAGCCCATATAACCTCTCAGATTCAGTGTTAATTTAGTACAGCAAGTATTTATCAAGTACTTAGTATTAAGTATCTACTTACTCTGGACACTATGGTAAATCTCAGGAGAGTAAAAGATAAAAAAGAAGTCTGCCCTCCAAGGGCTTATATTTTACTAAGCAATAAACAAGCAAGGAAATACCAATTATAAAGTAAATGCAAAGTAATTTGGGAAGGGGAGAAACTAATAGCTAGGGCGAAGAATGGAGATCAGGAAGGGCTTTTTGTAAGGATTGGTTTGAGCCTTGGATGGTGCAAGAGGTACCAAGGGGACTTTTGATCAGTGTGTTTTATAAGAATGTTCATTTGACAGCTGTGTGCTGCCAAGAAGAACCATGTGGAGAAGGGAGAGCCATGGGTGATACAGTAGCTTAGCACTCTGTGCCTGCCTTAGTTCTGGCAGGGTTTCTATTGGTGCTCATGGCATCCCATATTGGTATGGGAGGGATTATTAGGTAAGTTATATAAGGACATTCAGCAATAAGAGCTATAACTAGCAACTAAAATCTCATCTTCTGTAAGAGTCTTCCTTAGTCCTCTTTAATCTTAGTGCCTTCCCTCTGAGACTATCCCTAATTTATCCTGTCTGTGTCTTGTTTGTACATTATTTGTGTGCTATCTCTCCTAGTCTGTGACTTTGAGAGCAGTAACTATCAACTGTCTTTTGCTTTTGTATGCCCAACATTCAACATAATATCAGACATCTTAGAGGAGGATAATAAAGCTAATTGACAGATTGATTAGAGATAGATATGAATATTCTGTGTCTTTAAGTACCTTGCCACAAATATGATAACTATAATAAGCTGTCATTTGTTGTATTAAGGGGAGATAGTGATTTCAGACCTAGTACCTTCCTAAATACTGGAATTTTGAGATGGATGAAGAATTCCCTTCACAGATTTTATGATTTTATTTTTCTTTTCTTCCTTCTTTCCTTCCCTCCCTTCTTCCTTCCTTCCTTCCTTCCTTCCTTCCTTCCTTCCTTCCTTCCTTCCTTCCTTCCTTCCTTCCTTCCTTCCTTCCTTCCTTCCTTCCTTCCTTCCTTCCTTCCTTCCTTCCTTCCTTCTTTCCTTCCTTTTCTTTTGGAGAGGTTAAGTGTCTTGCCCAGAATTACACAGCTAGGATGTGTTAAATGTCTGAGGATGAATTTGAATTCAGATCCTCCTGACTCCAAACTAATGCTTTATCCTCTGTGCTATCTAACTGCTCCTATTTAAGTCTTTAATACAAGGTACTGGAAGAGGCACTTGAAACCACTAATGCTTAAGTTTCTGTAATCCTAGACAACTTTCTGATTGGGGGATATGAATAAATGTGCCAAATGTACCCCTTTTGATTTACTGGAGGTGAGGCAGGATCTATCTCTATTTAAAAAAAATCAACTTTCATTCTTGTTCCACAACAGTAATTTCCTTCTCACTGGGACTTCTAAAGAAAGATAAGTTGAGAGACACTTTCACAGTAGTTCCCAATAGGCCCTGAGCACTCTTATCAACCCTGAAAAGAATAGAAACTTTCTACAAATGACTGCTAGAACTTCCTAGCAATATTGGCGTAGATGAGAAACTTGTATCCTAATCTGTTGTACAACTCTTTGCCTGAGCACAGTCATAACTCTCAGACTCTATTACAGAGAGTGGATACCAATATCCTTGGTTCCCAGCTGAGTGGAAAATTTGGTAGCTCCTGCAGTAGTGCTTAACCCTGGCACAAAAGAAGCTACCGTAACGCTCATGTGTTCCAACAGCAGTGGGCAGTGTTGCAAGCTCCATTGGCAAGAGGCAGTGGCTTAGTCCCCAGCAGTGGCAAAGGTCCTAACAGCAGTAGAATAAGTCCTTGTAGGAGTCTTAGTGGCAAAGAGATGAATGGGCAATGTCAAAAGCCATGGTGGCAATGGATATGAAATTGTCTACTTCTGTAGAAGGAGGAAAGGAACAAGCATTAAGCACTTTAAAAATGTTGATAGGGGGAAAAAAGGGGGCACAATCCTTCAGTGGAGGTTTCTTAAGGGACACAATTCGATATATTTTAGGGACAGAAAAGTCCTTTTCTGGTAGGTGAAAGAATATCAATTAAAGATAGTCTTAGGAAAGTATTGACCAAACTAGAACAGATTTTTTTTAATAAAGGAGGATATGGCCTCTTAACTATATTACTTACAAATGACTTGACATAAGATAAGGATTAGTAACTATGATGATCCTTTTCCTGTTGCTAGGGACATTTAAATGATAGATCCTCTAAAACAGTAGTATCAAACTTTGATAGAAAAGGGGACCACTAAATAGTACATAAGAATCCATGCAGGCCACATACTGACTTAGAAAATCACATTAGCATTATCTGTAACCTATTGTATTTTAAAAAAATTTTTCCCAATTAAATTTTAATCTGGCCCTCATGTTTGGCACTTCTACTCTCTCTTCTATTCAAGGACTTTTAGGACCTTGCCATTAAGAGATGGTTTATTTTTAAAATAGGTATTATATCAAAACTTGGGAGAGATGGGAGGGAGGGAAAAAATTTGAAACTCAAACTCTTATTAAAAAAAATGAATATTGAATCAGGAGGACCTGAGTTCAAATCTGATCTTAGACACTTAACATGTCCTAGCAGTGTGACCTGGGAAAGTCATTTAACCCAATTATCTCAGGGAAAAAAAAAAAAGAATGCTGAAAAGTATCTTTACATGTAATTGGAAAAAATAAAATACTATTTACCATAAAAAGTTGCTATGCCCCTTCCCCTCCAAAAAGAACAATAGACAGGAACTGAAGTTCCGGAGAAAGATAAGGACTATCATAAGAGTAGCATTTAACCCATGAAGGCTAAATTAGTTTTTTTTTTTTTTCTTTTAAAAGATAATGATATGTAGATAATGAAATAGTCCTTAAGATTTAGTTGGTCCAGAGGACTCAAACTCAAATTACTGATATAATAATAATAATGATGTCTTAGTCATCTAAATAGAAACGTCAACACAAGAGGAGTTACTAACTACTTAGGTTGACAAACATCAAAAAGGCTCTTCCCTCTTTTCCCCCTCCAATTTCCCATCCCCTCTAGGCAAACATACATTGTTGCCTTCAGGCATTATTCCACTCTTCATATTTTCTATAATTGCCAAAGTCATCTTCCTAAGGCACATATCTGGCCACATCACTTTCTTGTTCAACCTTCAATGGCTCCCTGTTGCCTGTAAAATAAACTACACAGTTCCTTAGCCTGACATTTAAAGTCCTTGGTAATCAGACTTTAATATGCTATCTGTTCCAGCTAAATCAGACTACTAGTTGTTCCCAAAACTCAGCTTATTTACTTCTTTCAAACTTCTATCCACTAAGGTACTATAGTCTCCACATATTCTTCCTTACTGTTCCTGGCCTAAAGCGTTTTCTTCCTCATACACTTACTTCCTAATATCCTTCTCTAAATTATGGATATAAAGACAAAATTATATAATTACTGTCATCAAGGAATCTGCATATTAAAATGGGAAATACAATATGCAGTAAAGAGTGAAGGAAGAATGCAAAAAGTTTTATATACATCATTTTTGTCTTTATATCCATAATATCTAGCTCTATAATACCCTGACACAAAGTAGGCACTTAATAAATCCTTACTACATCTTTTGGTAATCTAAGTGAATGCTTCTCATAAGTTGTTATAGTAAAAAACCCAAAAAAACAAAAACAAAAAAACCCAACAACAATAACAAAAAAACCCTTTACCTGATAGCCAAATCTTGTAATAATTAACTTCAAACAAATAAACAAACAAAAAAATTAACTTCTCCAAAATTAGCTAGGCTGGTCCTTGGACGACAGCTTCTGAGTCCTTCATTGGGCCTGTAGTCAGAAACTTTCCGTAGCATCTGCCAGAGCTTGTGCTTTGCTGGCCAAGACTTAAAGAGCTCAGGGTCACCTCCACACCACAATGAGTCATCAGAGTAAGAATTGAGGGGAGTCTTATACTTTGCCGAGTTTGGCTATAAAGAAAGAAACCTTCAGAAGTACACAATTCCTGTCCTTGAAGGCCTTGAATTCTAAGACAAAATCCACCTAAACTCAAAAAGAATGAGCAGGCAAGGAAACAGACATTTCAGGAACAAATTATTTTGGAATAGAAGACAAGGATAAGTTTGTAAGGGGTATAGATAAAAGGCAAAGTGGCTTCAGAGAAGTATAAAATCTAGTTTGATTCTTCAAATTCATCCCAGAAATCTTCATAGAAGAAGAAGGATTTCAAAAACTAAAGGAATAATTATAAAAAGATAGCATCGACATGGAGACACTAGAAATATGAGTTCAAATCCTGCTGCTGATACTGACTTTGGATCTTTGGACAATTAAATCACTTTATCTTTTTGGGCCTCAATTTCCTCATCTGTAAAATGGGGATAATAGTGCCCATAAACCTACTTCAAAAAATGTAAGAGGTTCAAATGAAGTAAGCTCCCCCCCCCCAATTTTTTTTTTTTTTTTTTTTTTTGAGAGCATCATGGCACAATGGATAGGGATTTGGTTTTGGAATCAGGAGGACTAGATTCAAGTCTGGCCTCTGACAAATGCCAGCTGTATGAGCATAGATGCAAGTCTTTATCTTCCCAGTATCTCCAGACAATTATCTAGGGCCATAATCAATCAACAAGCATTTATTTAATGTTAACTATGTACCACTCACAGAGACAGCTTGCACAGAGGTATTTCAGTGGGTAGAGAGCACCGGGTCTGGAGTCAGGAAGACCTGAATTTAAATCTGGCCTCCAATACTCACTAACAGTGTGACACTGAGCAAGTCACAACTTTGTTTGCTTTAATATACTGGAGAAAGAAATGGCAAACCACTCTAGTATTTGGGCCAAGAATATCTCATATAGGGTGAGGAAGAGTCAGACTGAACTGAACTTTATGAACAATAATGTGCCAGGTACCATGCAAAGTGTTGGGGGATACAAAAGAATCATAAAAATAAATGAGTTGCTTGTCTACATTCCTAGAGAGAGTTTCCACATTGAGAATTCATGACATTCTTGAAATTACAAATCTTAACTTATATGTGTGTGTTTATGTTTGTACACTGGAATTTTCCTAAAGGAAAACCAAGCACAAACTTTATGTTTGGGTCTTTATATAGTTAGCTACTATTAAAATCTTGTGGTAAGTTCTCTACGGGAATAGAGAAGGAAAAGAATAAATGTTTTCTATCAAATATGTGAAAAATAATTTAAATCAGGCCATGTTATAAATAGAATATTTAAATTTGTTTAGAGACCACATCCTATTATTACTGGCCATGATTATGAACATTAATATTCTAATTTCTTTTAATTTAAATGCTTCAGGAACATTTCATACTATTCAGCAAGCTATCTTATCTGAATTTTTTAAAAAATATAGTAGGAATAGGTATAATATATTATATGCACACAAATTTATGTAAAAGTATATATAGTATATATATGTACATATACCATATACATAAATGTATATGTACATATGTATGTGTAAATATGTTCTGAGAGGTTATTTATCCATCTACCTACTTGTTCATCTATCTATCTACCTATCCTCCTATCTATATTCACATAACTTCTTAGACTCTCAGGCTTAGATATTGGTCATAGAAGGTTATCTGTGAATTGGGGCACTGAACTTTATAATTAAGCCCCTTATTCAACTCACTCACACTGGAACGTTAAGGTCAAGATGATGGAGAGATGTCATATTTAGATCATGGCTCTCTGAGAAACCTTAGTTTGTTTAGTCACCTATGACATGACATCATATTGCCACTTAATATAGTAACAGCAGTTGGTTGCTTTGAGGGGTGGAAAGGAGGGGAGGCGGGGTAAGATTTAGGTGATCAACAGTACTTCGAGGATAAATTTAAAGGGAGCAGTTGGGCATCTGTGACCAGAGGGAAAATACTCCTCTGGGTGGGCTGTGCTACAGTTTCCTAAGGATTAACTGTTACCACTCTTGGAAATGTGAGTCCTGTCTATTGAGATGTCTCTGGGGTGGTGTGGGGAAATGTTAAATTACAGAGGTATTTTACCAAGAAACCTTCTCAGGGGAACAGTAAATATTTAGGCTGTAACTACATATTTTACCAACACAATGACTTCCAAGTAAACATTTCAATGGGTCAGCTGTTCAGCTTTGTCTATAGGAAGACAGTTTAATTTTTTTAAAAATGAATTGATTAGGGTATTAAATGGCTAGAGCCACAGTAGTTTGACTTGGAAAATTCCAAGGAGTAAAACTTTAGTGGGATTTCTGTGTTAGTCTGGCTTTGGGGGGTAGACTAAAATCCAAATAATGGGTTATCTGTAATATGACAGCTTGTACTATTGCAATTATAGTTTCAGTAGTCATATACAAGTGTGTGTTATGAACCATGTTATAATGGAGTTGCAATGTATTTTGCTAGCATTTTCATTATGATCATTTGAATGAAGACTGACCTACTTCTTTTGGGGAACCAGGGGTTTGGCAACAGAATATTTTGGATTACTTATATACATTGATTAGGTAATTACAAGATTCCTTAGAGACAGCAAGAGTGGTGTAATAGAATGTTTGATTTGGAATTAGAGGATCTTGGTTTAAATTTTTGTGACATTAACAAGTCATATGACTTTTCTGGGTCTCAGTTTTCTAATCTGTAAAATAGGGGAATTAGACTAGATGATTTCCAAGGTCACTTTTAGCTGTTATGATCCATAGATCATATGGGATTTTTTGGTTACCTTTCTGAGATTGTTAGTGCCCAGTGATTTGGGAAGAACAAAGCAAGTAGGATGGTAGAGTAAAAAGAACATTGAAATGAGTCAGGATGCTTGGGTTCTAATCTTAGTTCTTCCACTAAGTACCTGTGTAATTTTGGGCAAATCACTAAAACTATCTGGATTTCAGTTTCTCATTTTTAAAAGGAAGGATTTGTTCTACACCAAAATTCTTTGATTCCCTAAAAATGGACAGCACTATACTGTAGTCTCAGTTCTCTGAGTTAGAAGGGAGCAGGGGAATGGGAAGTATGTTAAATGGTATCAAGGGGTTAGGAAGAGCAAGGTTAAGTAATACATCCTGTCATGGTACCAGAAAACTTTAAGGGACCTTTTGCTTACTTCCCAGCAGTAAGAAAAGAATTAAAGCTATTGAGTTGTAAATGACCCTTAAAACAAACCTAGAAAGAGGAAAATAGGTCCCTTGCTTTTCTCCTTACTATAGTTTGCTGCCAGAAGAGGACAAGAGACATTGCTATGTGACCAAGAAGGAGTACCCAGCAAGGAAAGTAATGTTTATATGCCAAACTCCTGCTAACTTTGTAATCTCAATACTATTAGAAAAATTTTCTCAAATCATTTCAACCATCACAGAGGCAATATAGCTTCTCAGAACGGGACTCTCTCCTCATTGGTGGAGATCAATAGCCTATGCCTGCATGAGAACTGGGACAGAGTTGTGGAGATTAGAATAGAGAACAATTTCAGTCTCTTCACACTCTTGAGGTTTGACAAGTCCTTCAGGCTCCAATTATGAGAGAAAATATGGGAGGCTGCTCTCCCATGTAGCATGAGGGGGTATTATTGTGTGGCTCAAAGAGAAGCACCCTTTGACCCCTCTAGATCCTTATTACATCACCTTTTTTCCCGAAGAAAACTTTACCTATTGCCAGGAGAAACTACTAAATATCTAATATAACAAGCATGATGCAGAATACTAGCTCCTCTCATGTCTACTTCTTTCCAGAATTTTAATCTCTCTTCAGCATCCTGAAGTGGGATTTATATTGTCCCTTTTCTCCCTTAAAATTGGAATCCAGAAGTGTCTAAAGTGATTTCTGAGCCTCATGAAACTGGGAACTCTCTTCTCTTCTGCTTTCACCAATTCTGCCCCAGTTTGCCCCTCACCCAGGAATGAGGTATTGCCCTCCATCAATAAAGATAGAGCCTCATCAATAGGCTATGGGGCTTGAATTACAGTGTAATCAGAAGAACACCAACCTTTGAGTAAAATAAAACAAAATATAAATTTTGGGTCTAAAATGAATTATTAACATTTTACCTTTCTCTTAGCTTCAGTTTTCTCATCTCTAAATTGGGGATGAGACTATTGGCTTTGTTAATGATTTTTGTTCTTGGTGGTGATGGTTGTAGTGTGGTGTGTGTGTGTGTGTGTGTGTGTGTGTGTGTGTGTGTGTGTGTTGGGGAGAGTGATTTCATCAATATGGAGATCTCTTTGTGTGAAAATTTCCTCCATTGATACATCTTTTTAATTTTAGCATAACTTGTCCATGTCACACTCAGCTAGGTCTTTCTGATTTTAAGGCCCAACTTTTATGTACAACACGGTATTTTCTTTTTTGTTCACAAAGCCTGTTATAGGCTTTAAAGATGTAACATCCCTGTTCATTAACTAGCTATTTAAATGTAAAGCATGGTGTTAGGGACCCACAAGGAAGAAAAATTGACAGTCACTACCCTCAACTATGGAATGCAGTTGAGAAGAAATCAGATATATAAAAAGACTGAAGAATTACAGATTTAGAAAGATCTTGAAGTCACTGAATTCAACAACCACATTTTGCCTGAGAAAACAGACAGAGAAGGTAAATGACCTAAGGACCTATGATCACATGGCTAATCATTTAAAGTTCAGGTCTTCCAGATTCCCAGCTTAGTCTCCCTTACCCTGAGTCACACATTCAAGGAAGACAGACTGGAGCAAAGAAATAATTGGGACGGGAATAATCCAGGGAAATATGAGGAGAGAGAAAGATCATATAGTATGGTAATTATTTTATTTTTTTAATCTGGACTTGATTTCTTCACAAAGGTAATCCTGATAGGGAAACTGGGCACTGATGCAAATCTATAACCTACTTGGGGCACTGAGAGTTTAGGCCAGGGGTTCTCAAACTATGGCCCCCCGGGCCAGATGCGGCCCTCTGAGGATGCGGCCCGCCGGGTTATGGTAAATGGACTGAGGGGCGGAGACAGAGTGTGAGTTTTTGTTTTTACTATAGTGCGGCCCTCCAACAGCCTGAGGGACAGTGAACTGGCCCCCTGTTTAAAAAGTTTGAGGACCACTGGAAAGATTTTCCCCATGATCAACAGATTATTATGGGTCAAAAGTAGGACTTGAATTTAGACCTTCCCCAAACTCCAAAGGATACTCTTCCATAATTCTTCTCATTATTGTTACTATTAATACTATAAGTTTAAAAAAAAAAAAAAAAACTGGAACATTTTTACACCTTCCAGGAACCTTCTCTTTGGCTGCTACTTCCTCTCCTTTTCCAGCTCTTGAAAAGCCCATAAAAATAACTAATTGTGATGGTAATGAACAAAATCGCTTGTCCGGACAGATCCCCTAGGAAATCACAGAACCTCCATAGAAACTCTTTCAATTTCAATTTATTTCTCCTTCATGTAAATAAATCCGTTAACCCCAGATTGGTGCTATTACTCTATCACCTTTTATGTCTCGGAACAAGCTAATCTAAAGACCACTTTGAAGCTGCCCAATGATGCATTAACTTTATACCACCTCCCTCCCCCTGCAGGAGGATTTTTTGGTAATGCCCAGGGCATTTGAAATTGACACGAGCCAGCAGCTCAGGGAGAGTGAAGCCCCATTTCTCCTCCCGGTGACTCATCTGACATTAGCATAATTACTTTACCGGAGTCCAAGTGATTTTCAAACTATGAGTAATGCAGGGTAATAGAGGGAATGTTGACAAGACAACGAGGAATATCAGCTCACTGCAGGAACCAACTGCTGATAACAGCTGCAGTAAGTGAAGGAGTGAAAGGCAGAAAGAAACTATCCTTCTTTGGAACAATTAGATACCTGGGAGAGAGGCAGACACAGTTTAAAATCTCTTGGAGAGGATCAAGATGCAGAGTGAGATGAAATTCCAGGTTCTTTTACATCAAAGGTCTCTTTAAAGAAGTTCATTTCTCTCTTGCCCACTCATGAGAAAATATCGTTTCTGTGGTCCAAAGAGTATTTTTAAACTTCTCAATTTATAGCAACAATGCCAATTTCAATTTATATATAGTACTTTCCTTTGTAAATGTCAAAATGCCTTCTCACATTTTAACCTGATAGTTGTTGGTTTCAATGACTAGTTCATATAAACTCCTTGACAAAAACAGTTTTATTTAATTTTTGTATGTTTTTTAATCTATAGAAAAAAAACCAAAAAATTATAGAATATTGTTATTATCTTTTTAAAGTGTATATCTTAAGTGTGTGTGTGTAGATAGATAGATGGCTATGTTATTTATAATACATACAATAATATAATTATTTATAATATTACATACCTATTAATAAAAAAAAAACTATCTACAAGTTTACAATTTTTGATGCAAGCCTTTATTCTTCTTTGTATATTGAAATGTTGGTGATTATCAATTAAGAAATAAAAAAGAAATTTTAATTTAATAGTTAAGTGAATGGAACCCTAGACCAAGAATGAGAATGAGTCCTGGTTTCACTTTTAACTTCCTTCACCTTCTCTGCCTCAGTTTCCACATCTGTATAATGAAAGTGATACTAATACCTACCTTGCTCACCACAGAGAAATTTTGTAAGAATAAATGAAACAACAGCCATGGAATCTTATAAATTCTATTGCCCCGTCTTGTATTTTCCCTTCTCATTCTCTTGCCCTTCATTCCCCAGTCCTTTTCCTTTAGCCTTTTCTGATTTGCTACATTTGTTAGTTTTTTCCACCTTCTTAAATTACCCTGTGTTATTTCCTTTCTATAAAACATGTAAAGAATGTTACAAAAACTGTCAGATGTTTGCTTAACTATGTTTCTTTGTTACAAGGGAGAGTTCTATTGGAGATTTATCAAAGAAAGTAGGAAATGATGGTGGCAGGAGGAAAAAAGCATGAATAAAACTTCTAAAAATTAATTTGTTGGCTGCCTCTCAGCATAATGGGCAGAGAGATTTTCTTTCTTTCTTTTTTTTTTTTTTTCAAATTTGAGAAGTAGGGAAATAAGTTCATAAATGATAAATTCATATTTGAAAATTAAGGGAAATTAGGGATATTGAAGATATTGCTCAAGATTTTGCTAAGTAAAAATCTAATAACAATATCTTTGCTCTTGCTTGTACTCAAGAAATGTCTTGGTGATAAAGCTTTCAAAATCATATTTCTAGTAAATAGGAATACCCTTACATTAGGAAAATATTTATGATGCTTAGATTATTTGTGATGCTTAGATTATTTGAAATAAAATTTTCAAGAATTTCATCTTTCTATCCCTTATCTACAAAGTACAATGCCCGATGCAGAATAAATGTTTGCTGAGTTGATTTGAGTAAATGTCAGTCTAACGTATTAGCACTAATTGGGAAAATAATGGCACAAGCCCTTAAGGACTAAATGTTAGAGAAAGGGAAAGAACAAATCATGCAGCCCAGAAAACCATACTTTTTACAGATGACAATGAACTTTTAAAAATAAATAAAAAGTATTATTACAAAGGACATTTATGGAATATGAAAACCACTGACCTCTCTTTTACTCACTGTTCCTCGCCTGAAATCATTATTTGAGATTTGTAATAATAGTCATTTTACATCTCTCGGATAGATAGAAGAAAAAAAATTCCCATTGTTAAGAATATATTGTGGGATTTAAAAAAAAGAAAATAGAAACATTGATTTTATATGCAAGAATATATGTACATAGACAATTTAGGTAAAATGACTTGCTCAGTAAATGTTAAGAGTCTTGAGGCCGAATTTGAACTCAGGTTCTTCTGACTCCACGGCCAGTATTCTATCTCCTATGCCATCTAGCTGTTTCCCCAAAATATATTCTTGACAAATAACATGGGCACATTGTAGTAGTAGCTTCCATGACTAGAAGGCCTGGATTCAAATCTAACTTCTAACAAAAATTACTATATAAGTTGGAAAAAAATCATTTAATTTCTCAGTGTTCTAGGCTACACTCCAAGATTGTTGCAGAAAAAGTTCAGGCCTGCATTGGTAAAGGGAATTTCCTCCACTGGAAGTTCCCTACATTAAAGAAATAAACGATTCAGTCCCTATCCCTATGACAGAAGCTTAGATGTGTAAATGTGGATCTTTGGGGTTTATGCTTTCAATCCCCTCTCTGCACATTTATACTCGTGGCCTTTCATCTTTTCTATTTCTGGCTTTCCTTCCCTGCCTCTTTTAATTCCTTGGTCTCCTCTCTTACCTTTTACCTCTACTAGCAGCTTCTTTTCTGCTCCTCTACTTTTCTAATCCCAATTCTTGTCCCAAATTTCTTTTACATTCATCCTGTTTTCATTCTTCCCCTTTTTTGTCTCCCTCCTTTATTTTCTTCTTATTCCTCTTTATGTTCTTTTCTTTTTATCTCATCTTTTCTTGCTATTTTCCTTCTTCTCTTCTATCATCTCCAATTATATAATCATATTAAGAAGGGCTTGGCTCTTTATCTGACACTAGGAGATCAGGGAAATAAAGGTGCACAGAGAACTCTGAACTACTCTCACATACTTGAAGTTTAGCTTTATTCACTGCCAAACAACCAGTCTGATAATTTTTTTTCCTCTGACTTAGTATATTGTTTTGATTACTTCAAGCAGTTTTCAGGTTAAAAATATGAGCAAATTTGAGAAGTAGGGAAATAAGTTCATAAATGATAAATCCATATTTGAAAGTAAAGGAAATTAGGGATATTGAAGATAAGTTTATTATCTCTAAGGATGATGTCATGGGAGATAACTACAATATTTTGAACATTATGCATTGGTCCTTGGATGGACCAAAACATAATCTTGGGATAAATAGGACATGATTCTGACACAATGTTGCATTTTTGATATTCTGATGTCATAGGCAAAATGGCATTATGGATAAGTTATTAGGTCTGAAATAAGCAAATCTTGGCTTTAAACCCCACCTCTGACACTTGTTAGCTGTTCTATAATCTTGCTGAGCCTCAGTTTCCACACCCATAAAATGAGGATAATATCTGAGGTACCTAACTTACAGGGTTTTTGGAAAGTACAAATGGGATTACGTATGTAAAATGTTTCATAAACTTTAAAATCCTGTTGTTCAGTCATTGAGTCATGTCTACTTCTTTATTACCACATGAACTGTAACACTCTAGGTCCTTCTATTCTCCACTACCTCCCAAAGTTAGTCCAAGTTCAAATTCATTGTTTCCATGATACTATTTCATCTTCTGTCATTCCTTTTTCCTTTTGCTTTCAATCTTTCCCAACATCAGGGGTTTTCTCAGAATCTTGTCTTCTCATTATATGATCAAAGTGCTTAAGCTTTTTGCTTCAGTGTTTGACCTTCCAGTGAACAGCCTGAATTATTTTTTTTATACTTTGAAGATTAGGTTTACATGGAGAAAACAAAACAAAACAGCCTCCCTCCCAATTTAAGCTTTGACTGATTTGTCTCCCTCCTATCCAAGGGACTCTCAAAAGTCTTCTTTAGCACCAAAATTTGAAAGTGTTAATTCTGTGGCTCTCAACTTTCATTATAGTCCAACTCTTACAGCCATACACTGCTAGTGAAAAAAACATAGCTTTGACTATATGGATTTTTGTGAGCAAGGTGCTATCTCTGTTTTTTGTGCGAAGTCCAGATTTGTCATAACTTTTATTCCAAGAAAAGGAAAGAATTTTTATGGCAGCAGTCACCATCTGCAGTGATCTTTGAGCCCAAGGACATAAAATGTGACACTGCTTCCATTTTTTCCCCTCTATTTGCCAGGAAGTGATGGAATCATTGCCAAGATCTTAGGATTTTTTTTTAAGCTAAGCTTCCAACCAGATTTTACACTCTCTTCTTCCATCTTCATCAAGAGGCTGCTTAATTATTTTTCACTTTCTGCCATCAGAGTGGTATCACATACATATCTGAGATTTTTGATATTTCTCCTGGCAACCTTAATTCCAATTTTTGATTCATCCAGCCTAATATTTCACATGATGGACTTACTCTGTTTATCATGTAAGTAAGTAAGGTGCCTTGTTATTCACACTCCTTTTCCAGTCTTAGACCAATTATTTGTTCCGAGTTAAATTCTGTTACTTCTTAGCTAGAATGCAGGTTCCTTAGGACTTCAGTAAGATGATTTGATACTTTCATCTCTTTGAGAACTTGCTACATTTTGTTGTTTCACACAAAGGTTTTAATGAAGTAGAATTTTTTTTTAATTCCCTTGCAAATATACAGCAACTATTAGCAATTTGGTCTCTAGTTCCTCTGCCTCTTTGAAACCAGCCTGCTCTTCTATACATATATTAACCATTGTTTTTATAAAGCCAATCTTAATTTCTTAAGCTTATATATGTATAGACAGGGTGAAATGAAAATGAAAACTCTAAATCATTAATATGTCTTCATCCAGAGAGAATGTGTATACAGATGAACAGATAATTTCAATGAAACTTGTTTTACTCCATCTTCAGATTTAAAACACTTTTATATGTGTATATGTATAGACACACCACACACACACACACACACACACACACACACACACACACATACACATTGATTTTCCATTGGTGTTGATAAGTGATTCTCCCTGTACCTTTACAAGGCAGCAACAGTTCTCTATCTCAGTTTTTTTAAACTGCCTGGGGGGCAATGGGAAACTGTGATTAATCCAGTGGCACAGCTAGTGTATATTGGAGATGGCTGGAGGCCAACTTTTTATCCATTTTTCCAATTTATTTTACTTATTTTTAATAAAAAATCCCGTATTCTTCCTAGGCACATAGCTTAAATAAGAGTATTTACTATGATTAAAAAAAAAAAAAAAACTTCAGCTATTAAGAATTGTAATAGTAGATAGCTAACTTTTTTTCTAAAGAGATGTGGGTTTATCCCTTTAAGCAATGAATTTAAATGATTTTGGTTGAGATCTTTATAAAATGTATTGCATGTATGAGGAATATTCCTTCCTTGATCATCAATTATAACTTTGTCATAAAATAAGGTTGAAGAAATGTTTGTGTCTATGCTAAGTAGTAGCAGAAGTTCTTTAAATGTTATTTTATCCACTTTTTATAGTTGTTCTCTTTATTTTCTTTCTATCAGTCCATTAGTTGGCACTCTGAACTGCTGGGAATATATCTGCTTGTAACATTTAATCTTCCCCCTCCTGCCTCTTTTAAATGTTATAGTTTTTTAAAAACAGACAAGTTGTTAGAACTGTGTGAAAAATAAGAATAAATACATCCTCCTATTAATAATGTGCAAGATCGGGGGCAGCTAGGTGGTGAAGTGGATAGAGCACCAGCCCTGAATTCAGGAGGACCCGAGTTCAAATCGGGTCTCAGACACTTAACACTTCCTAGCTGTGTGACCCTAGGCAAGTCACTTAACCCCAGCCTCGGGAGGGGGGGAGAAATAATAAAGTGCAAGATCTTTAGTGCATTGAATTATTATTGACATCTATTTTTGACTCCTTATGAGTAAAGTATATTACTTTTCCTTGTGTTCATATAGTTCTTATTTAAGTGTTGATGAGGCAGCCTTCAAAATTATTTTATACTGTCTGCAGTTATTTTATTCCCATCTCTTCCTTCTGGGTTTTGTTGGTAACATATAGAAATATTGATGATTTATGTAGATTTATTTTATAGCCTGAAACTTTGTTATTAATTTAAAATTTGTTAATTATTTCAACTAGTTTTTTAAAAGCTGATTATTCAGGTTTTTTAAGAATTTCATCACATCATCTGCAAAAAGTCATAATTTTGTCACCTCATTGCCTATTCTTATTCCTTCAATTTGTTTTTCTTGTCTTATTGCTATAGCTAGCATTTCCAGTACAATACTGAATAATGGTGACAATGGACATTCTCTTAATAATGCTAGAAATTGTCTTTAGTTCTCTGAAGATGGAATGGGATTAGATCACTTTGAATTTCTTTCTTTTTTTTTAAACTAGTGTTGTAGTTAATTCACTTACATGAGATACACCACAGATGTCAACTAGCAGTTTGAAAAGTGCCATAAAATGGCAGGTAAATTGCAATCTGATATTGAAACAAATATCTTTCAAAAATTAAGTTTATATTTTTATTAAAATTCTTCTTTATTTTTAGCAAGGCAATTGGGGTTACATGTCTTGCCTAGGATAAGACAGCTGGTAAGTGTCTAGTGTCTGAAGCTACATTTGAACTTGGGTCTTCCTGACTCTAGGGTCAGTGCTCCATCTACTACAATATCTAGCTATCCCTAATATCCTTTTTATTGAAACACTTATACCTTCATATGACAGGTGCAAATATTTTGAAATGTTTTCTCCTTACTAGTTTAGAACATCCTCTTCTGACCTGCAAAGGCTTAATGCTGTATAGTTCCTATGAAAAATATCTTTTAAAAGCTTAGGTCTGAGTTTGCAATCTGCCTTTACTAATCGTATGATTTGGGGCAAGTTATTTAATTTTATTTTAGTTCAAAAGAATTTATTAAAGACCTACTATAAGCAAGGTGAGAAATAATGTGGCATGATAACTAAAGATTTTAAAGTTGGGAAAACCTGGGCTATCAGTATTGTATACTTGAAGTCACCATTAAGATTTGTTCTGACCAAATATGTCCCACAGTTCTTCAGAATAGTTCACCCTATTGAATGCCAGTGTTCTCATTGATTAATCAGAATGAAATACAATATAAAACACTAAGTGCATAACTATATACTTTTTATTCAAATGAAATTGATTAGGTAGTTTTAAAAACTATTTTTATATTATTGCCTTCGAAATCTATGTTTTTTATAAGTCATATTTCTATAGTACTTTAAGATTTACAAATATCTTCTTAATAACTGAAATAATTAGTACAAATATTATTATCCCCATTTTACAAATGAGGAAATTGGGACTCAAAGAAGAAAAGTTATTTGCTCATAATCACATACCTAACAGGATATACCTTTCATTGATAGCAATAAAAAACTAAAATATTCCTCACTTGTATGAATTTTGATCATATGCCCCACAGTAGAAAAATGTGGATACCTCTGATTTAGTTCTATGCAATAGGCACACAAATGTTTTTGAATGTGTTAAAGTTAACAAAATAACATATTTATGTAAGCAGCTAGATGGTACCATGGGTACATAGAGCACTGGATTTGGACTCAGGAAGACCTGACTTCAAATCCAATCTCAGATACTTACTAGTTGTTTGACCTTGGCTAAGTCATAATAATAATAAAAATTAAAATGGCATTAATAATAGTACCTACTTCTCAGGGTTTTGTTGAAGTAATATTTATAAAATTCTTTGCAAATCTTAGGGCAGCAAGATGGCACAATAGATAGAGTACGGGGCTTGGAATCAGGAAGCTTCATCTTTCTGAGTTCAAATACAGCCTTAGACACTTACTAGCTGGGTGACTCTGGACAAGTCACTTATATCCGTTTGCCTCAATCTGTAAAATCAGCTGGAGAAGCAAATGACAAACCATTCCAATATCTTTGCCAAGAAAATCCTAAATGGGATCATGAAGAATTTGATACAAATGAAACAACTAGACAACTTGGAATTCTTTAAGTGCTATATGAATACTCCTTATTTTTACTACACTGATAGTATTTTTTTCTCCTACAAAACTATAATCTAGTCAGTTGTCAAACTGTTAAAAGGTCTGCATCATAGCTTGTCCAGTTTAATAAGATGTGTCCATTCTGCTGACACATCTTAGAGAACCAAGCCTTCTATTTATGCAACAACAGGATATCAGAGGACTTTCAAGAAGACATTTTAGAATTAAATAAGCATAAAAATATATTTTGAAAATATGTGTCATAAAATCAATGGTAAGCAATGGAGTATTGCAACCATGAAATATTTAAGGATTCTTCCCTGGCATTTTGATTTAACTCATTGCAATAGAGAACTTATAATGAAAGCAAAAATTACATAACTAAAAATTCAGACTAGGCAAGTAGCTAGAGGTAGCTAGCTAAAATAATATTAGTAGTTATTTTATGTAGGGTATTTTCCTATATTTCCTGTATTTTGGTAATAGTTAATTCATAAAACACTGTCTAGAAATGATGTGATGTACTTTAAGTTTATTCTCAGATAATTTTAGCTTATTCTTTTAAGTAGCAATTTTTACAAATTCAACCATAAAGTAAAATGGATAAAAATGTGCTGCAAACTACCCTGTCTTCTTAAAAAGAAGTGTTCAGTATTTGCTACGTTTTCTTGTTTAGTCAGAGTTGTCATCCAACAGAAAGAATATAAAACCAGAAGGCTTGAGGTTGAGCCCCAGCTTTAGTACTAACTAGCTATGGTACCTAATGCAAGCAATAAAATACCTCTAGAGTTCATTTTCTTCATTTGAAACCTGGAGGTTGAATTAGATAATCTTTATGATCTTGTCAAACTTCAGCAATCTTCATAATTGTGATTTTAAAAAATTACATTCTGGATTTGATGAACAACAAAAAAGAGAGAACATTTCTACATACAAAATAGAACAGAAAAGGGAATAGTGGGGGCAAGATGTGAAACTGCACTTCTTTGCTTACTTTTAAAAATATGAATATAATAAATTCAACATGTTATTTTCAAAGATATCCTACTTATGTGTTTCCTTCTGAAACTTCTTTATGTTTTCTTCTATGTATTTTATAAGATATTTTAATGTTTTCCTTTTGCTTCTTTTTTTTTTTTTTGGCAATTACTGGCTTTCTTCTCCCTTAATCTTATACCCTCACCAATAATAAAAAAAAAAATAAAGAAAAGGAAAAAGAAAAAAAAAAAAGAAAAGAAAATCACAACCCTTTTAAGAAGTAAGCATAGATCTAAGTATATATAATTTCATACATTTATCATGTTCAAAAATATGTCTCATTGTGCACTTTGGATCCATCATCCCCATTTATTATGTTTTAATATTATTGATGCTCTTGACCTATGATGTTAATGATCTGTGGTTCTTGGGATATGTCTGTTGGCCCTTTATTAAACAGTCCTATGCTGGTGTATTTTTTATATTTCTTATGTCTGCTGTGTTTAATTGTTACGTCTCCTTTACTATTGGGCTTACAAAGCAGCTAGGTGATTCAGAGGATAGAGCATCAGGACTGGTGTCAGGAAAAAAAAAAACTAGCCACAGGTACTTACTAGCTGTGTAGGCAAATTAGCAGACTGGAAGATGACTGGTGATGGAATTGGGAATATCTGGGATGCCAATGATGTGTACTTGGAGTCGTAATCCTGCAGAAAATACCATCTGCATCCAGAAAAAGAAATATGGAGATTGAACGTAAATCAATACATACAATGTTCACTTCTTTTTTCTATTTTTTCTCTCCCATGGCTTTTCCCTTTTGCTCTGCTATTTCTCTCCCAACATGATTCATAAAACAATGTGTATTAAAAATAAATTTTTATTAAAGCTTCTTATTTTTCAAAACATATGCATGGACAATTCTTCAGCATTAGCTCTTGCAAAACCCTGTGTTCCAATTTTCTCTCCTGTCCTCCATGCCCTCCCCTAGATGGCAAGTAGTCCAATATGTTAAACATGATAGAAATATGTTAAATCCAATATATGCATACATATTTATACAATTATTGTGCCACACAAGAAAAAAAGAGAAGCAAAATAAAATGCAAACAACAAAAAGAGTGAAAATGCTATGTTGTGAACCACACTTAGTTCCCACAGTCCTTTCTCTGGGTGTAGATGGTTCTTTTCATCACTGAACAATTGGAACTGGTTAAAAATAAATTAAAAAAAAATATCTTGACCACAGTTCTTTAAATGCTCTCTATTAAATACAAGGGGCAACTAGGTGGCACAGAGTACTGAGTTCAGGAAGACCTGAGCTCAAATCCAGCCTTTCATACAAGCTATGTGACCCTGGCCAAGCCACTTAATTCTCTTTGCCTCTGTTTCTTCATCTGGAGAATGAACTGAAGAAGGAAATGGCAAATCACTCCAATATTTCTACCAAGAAAACATGAAATGGAGTTAGGAAGAATCAGAAATGACTGAAATGAATGAATAATCACAAATTAAATGTAAGTTTAATGAGAATATCACATAATCTCTGCCTGCCTCAGTTTCCTCATTTATAAAATAGGGATAATAATAGCATCTACCTTTCAGGGTTGTTGTGAGGATCAAATGAAATAATAATTATAAAGCACTAAGTATGGAAGCTGACTTATTATTATTATTATTATTGTTATTAATGGAATCATAGTTTTAGAGCTGAAAGAACCTCAGGGATCATTGAGTCAAATCTCCAAATTTTTCAGAAAAGGACATGGAGGTACAGGGTCTTGCTCAGTGTCACACAGAAAGCAAGTTATCTGGGGCAGAGATTTAACCTCAGATCTTTGGAGTAATATTAAATTCCACTTTTATTTGCTGTTTCATCTGCTATTGATTAGGAAACTAGAAAGTAAAAATTATTTGAATTGTATCTAAATATTAATTAAATTGTATCTAAAATAAGAGTCAATTATCTCAGAATAAAGGCTTAAGGATCTCATCAACAGATGAAATCCTTTAGCTGTAAAGTGCAGATTTTATTGACATCCACTGTCTGCTGAGGCATTTTTTGCTTCCTTCCTGATTCTCATAGATATTCTCAATAAATGAGCTTGCTATGTAGATAACCTGCAGGAAAAAAAAAAATTAGTTTTTTTTATGTCTGTAAAGGAAAAAAAAAAACATTTCATTCAAGTAAAGTCTGACAAAAAATGTTGCCTTATTAATATCTTAAAATACCTGCTTTAATAAAAAGGAAAAGTTGGTTTGTAAAAAGTACCTCAATTTGTAAGCAAATGATTCTTCCTAAAATATAATTTAAGAAGTTTCCTCTTAAAAGCTCATTCACACTATTATTTTGCTCTATCTCACTTGAAAATAAAGATATACTTCTGGACAGCCCTTGGTTAAATTATTTAAAATTTTAAGTCCAGGTAACTGACTTTTGAGACTGAGAAACCAATAAGAATCTTCAACTAGATAGATAGCTGGAAATCCTAGATTCACCCTTTCTAAGCGGTAGAGCCTTCTTGATTCTAAAGAATGAGGTCTTGGCCAGCTCTTCATTTAAGAAAGTTTATTTTAGCTACTGTCATTAGCAGTGGAAATAAAACCTATTGGGTGATGAGACTCTGCTTCAGTCATGTCACAAGATAGTGAGCATATCTTAGAGACCATTTAAGGAGAAGCCTATTTATCTCTTAAAGAAAACCGAACCCGAAAGGAGCCATTTATTGGACTGGGCATAAAATGAGGCATGGAATGGGATTTTGGACTCTCTTTCAGAGATAAATGAAATTGATTGTTTCTTCTGAAGCAGGCTTACATTAGCAGCAAAATAATCAAGTATCTAGGTAATGTGAGCACAGCCTAAACTTTACCCTAACACAATCCAGAAAATTATTTTCAAGTCTAAAGGAGAACCTGAGTGACTTCCAATGAATTAATCTTGAATTCACTCATCCAGAGGAGGAACTAAAGTGACTTCTAATGAGCACTAATGATAGGCATAGTGCTAAAACTACTCCCCAAACACAGATTCTTCCAGGAGAAAAAAAAAAAAAAAGTTAAGATGTCATTTGCCTATCTCCAAGTCATCACCAGATTCACTCCTAAATTATTCCAGACAGCAGTGAAGGTCTGAAATTCACATGGTAAAGGGGAAAAGGCCTTGGTTTTTGAGTTGGAGAATCCGAATTCAAATCTTTTGGAGGCTATTTATTTCTGTATGATCTTTACCCATGTGACCTCAATCAAGTTAATTCCCTTTTCCAGGCCTCAGAGTCAACATCTGTCAATTAAAGGGTGGACCACATGATCTCAAAGCTCTTTCTAGCCTTATTTTTAAAGACTTATGAAGAAGAAAATTCAGTCACCCATCCTAGTTTTTATTAAAATCCTCAGTGTCAGGAATTTTCTTTTTTTCTGTTTCATTTAAATCCCTTTGCAGTTGAAGTCAATTTCTTTGAGTATTTAGCCTGAAAACAGGAAATAGCCAATCTTTTGCCTCCATGTTATATTAAAACTCTTTAAAATTTTTTATTTTATTAAAACCTTTCCTATGTCCACAGAATATTATTAAGTCCCCCTCTATGCTTTAGCTTTTTCTCCTCTAAGCTAAATAACCCCTGTTCCTTTTAATACTTTTCAAAAGGTTCCCTAAGTCATTTAATCATATTTCTGGTACCTCTTTCTTCTTCTCTACCCCATCCATCTTTCAATTAATCACAAGAACATGAGCTTAGAATAATAATAATGATAATAATAGCTATGTTCCAGACACTGTTTTAATTGCTTTATAAACATCATCTCATTTGATCCTCTTAAGAATCCTGGGAAGTAGGTGCTATTTATTATCCTTCTTTTACAGTCGAGGATACTGAGGCAAACAGAAACCCAAGGTCACCAGATAGTCATTGTCAGAGCCAGTGTTCAAATCCAAGTTTTTTTATTACAAATCTTGTCCTATTTCCACTGTGCCACATTGCTTTTCTTCAAATCATACCCAATACCAAAAGTATATCATGAAAAAATCTGAAAGGAAAATATCAAATTTAGGAGAGAAAAGGCTAAAATCAAAACTAACAGGGCAGAGAGGTCAAATTTGAAGAGAAGAACATGGAATAAAATCATCAAATGTTCTTTACTTAAAGGCACAGATTGAATGGCACAGTCACATTTGTTGACAGCTAAAGGGTTTATAAGCTGACATGAGGGATCTTTTCTCAAATGCTATTCCTGTGCAGAGCTTCAGGGAACACAATTTGATGCCAATTTTTAAATCCACAAAGCATCCACCATAAAATCTTCCTGAGAACAAGGCCTTTGCTCTGCAATTCCTGCCCCCTCCACTTTTAAAAATTGTGTCTGCTATTATAAACCAAGCTGGAATTTCCATTCAAAGAAGGAAATATACAGTGTCCTAAAGTTCTCCATATATGTTGGGACTTTATGAGAAGGGGGGAAAATTAAAAGTTGTCAGAGAAAATTTCAACACAGAGTTATGGTACCCACTATAGAAGGCATAATATAAAATACTTCATGATATTCCGTTGAATGAACATTCTGTTCTAAAAGTCCTTAGTGGGCAGACAGTGATGGATCACTGGGAACTTTTTGATCTCTGGTTAATTAGAGATTTCTTTGGAAAAGTTTTTGCTGACTGAATATGACATAAGTGTGACAGTGGTTTTAAACTCGAACCACTTTTGCCTATATGTTCTTCATGGAATCTTTGAGGATTGCCATAATTATGAAAGTACATCTCCATCCCCTTTCTAGAGCATTCTTTACTGATAAACCATGCACAAATAGCAAAGCACTTAATTGAGACAATTGATCAAAATAAATAACAAAGAGGGAGAGAAATCAAGCAATAGAATCATTCTCAGCCCGATCTCTCTGTCTCTCTGTTTCTCTGTCTCTCTCTGCCTCTCTCTCTGCCTCTCTCTCTCTCTCTCTCTCTCTCTCTCTCTCTCTCTCTCTCTCTCTCTCTCTCTCTCTCTCTCTCTCAATCTCTCTCTCTCTCTCTCTCTCTCTCTCTCTCAATTTCTCTCTCTCTCAATCTCTCTCTCTCTCTCAATCTCTCTCTCTCTCTCTCTCTCTCTCTCTCTCTCTCTCTCTCTCTCTCTCTCTCTCTCTCTCACACACACACACACACACACACACACACACACACACACACATACACACCTCCCAAAAAAGTTAGAGATAGAAATAAACATCTAATATGAACCAAGACATTCCTAGCAATATCCCTTGAAGGAGGGGGGGAAAAAAGCCCTGATTCAATTAGGAATGTCTTGAACATTGCCTGAATGACCCAAGTGTAGAACCTGGTTTGAATACCTTCAAATGTATAATTAGTCCCAAGGAATATTGCCAGACCCATTGTAACCCTCACTCGATTCCTTGAGGAAGAAGAAGTAGCCACAGTAGCCAATAAAAGATTTAGCAAAAAGATGGCTACACCATACCAAGAAGTCAAGAAGAGAAACAAAGAGGCAGAAACAGTTGCCAGAAGATGTGCTAAGTGTTTTACAAATATTATATCATTTGACTCTTACAATAACCCTGGGAGTAGGTACTATTATTATTTCCAACATTTGAGGAAACGGAGACAGACAGAGCGTGAGTGACTTGGCCAGGTGTTACAGCTAGTAAGTATGCTTTGTGGATTTAAAAAATTAGCATCCACTTATGTTCATTGAAGCTCTGCACAGGAACTCAAGTCTTCCTGACTCCAGGCTTGGTACTGTACTACCTAGCTACCTAAGCCTCCATTTCATCCTTTGTGAAATGAAATTGGAATAGGTGACTTCTACGGTCCTAAATTCTATGATATCACAGTTTATTTCATACACCATAGCTACATAGAAGTAGTGGAATCATGCATGGCTCAGAGATTCAGCTTTTACAGGGAGCTAAGTTGTATTCAGCACCCAATTAGTTAATTAGTTAATAGGGAATTTGAATGTTAGACTTCTGTTGTTTATATCTCTTTACAACTGTCATGTTTGGGGTTTGTTTGTTGTGTCCCCCAGTTACTTGTGACCTTTCTTAGGTAACAAGTTATCTTCTGGGCAGAGTTCTGCCCTGCTCTTTAAGATGCTGAGTGTGGGATAGACCCAACCACACAATGGTTGTTGAAACTTGAACACTAGTCAATTTGATTCCAAAGCCAGCCACAGCACCCACCATAAAATAGTATTTATTGTGGTAAAGAAGTTAATGTTGCCCCACTTCAAATAGGAGACCAATAAGCTAAAAGAGTTGTGTTTCAGCTAGTACATCTCTCTGCTTCAAACAGAACTGTTCTTACACATATCTACATATGTCCTCCAAATGGGCACATATTTTAGTCTGAACTAGCCACAGAAATGACATTTCTATCCATGGTAACTAGGCCTGGTAACCATCAAGGGAAGCCTTTCTTGTGTCTAGCTTCAGTTCCCTTCTCTGCAATTATAACCCATTTCTTCATGTTTGGCTTCTGTGGAGATGGAGATCAAGAAGAGCTGCTCAAAAATAACCTATTTTATAGATAATGTGTGATACTATGATAAATCTCAAGTAGCTTAAATATGTTAGGAATATCATGAGTGACTGGCAAAGTGAAGAATATACACTTTCATAGTTTCCCAAACAAAAAAGTTCTTTATTGTTCATTTAAAAATGGATCCAGGAGAAATTATACAAAACAGTGGTTGAAGGCCTCCACCTAAGTTTGTCTGTAGTTCCAGGAGATGACCCTGGGTTCTTGAAGCACAATTTTGACTGTTCTATGACTGTGAAGCACAAGTTTTTGAAGGCTCTACCAATTTGTAAAAGCTTAGGGCGAAGGATTTTGGGTCTCTTGTCTGGGGACCAGTATTGCTAATTTGGGAGAGGCCCAATATCATAATAACAATTTTTGGTCAAGCAACTCATGAAATATCATCTGCCCTGGCAGTTTACTAGCGTGAAAAGGGCCTTGTTTCTGGGTCTGGTTCAAATGTCATCTCTAATATTCTCTGTATGAACCTAAGCAACCACTGGCTCTCCTTCAGTCTCAGTGTCTTCATCTGTAAAATAAGGAGATTAGGCTAGCTGGCAGCTAAGGATCTTTCCAAGTCTAGACCTCACATCCTATGATGCTACAAAGGAATAAGAAGAGTTAGAAAATTCCCATCAGTGAGATCTGTGGTATTTAATATTAGTGTTCAGAGGACATAACTTGAAAAAAGTCAAACCATATGTAGGAACTCAAAACAAGTACTATTTTTACTTTGTACCCTTGGTAAACAAGTAAAACCTCACAAATGTCACACTTAAAAATGGCATGTATGTCAACCTTGACCTTCTGTATTTTGTCTGGGCTGGTAAGGAGGCTAGAGAAGGTGAGAGAGAGAAAAGAAAGGAAAAGCTCTAGAAGGCAGAAAAAAAAGAGCATACCGAAAAGAAAAAAAACAAGGCAATGATAGAGTGAAAAGACCTGGATTCTAGTCTTGGCCCCACCACTAACTATATAGTTCTGAACAAGTTTTCCCTTAGGCAAAATGTAAATAAAAACTTTTGGGCAGTGAGGTGGCACAGTGATTAGAGTTATGGGGCTAAAGTCAGGAGGACTCATCTTTCTGTTCAAATCCAATCTGAGACACTTACTAGTTGTGTGACCCCGGATAAGTCACTTGAATCTGTTTGCCTCCTTTTCCTCCTTTTTTAAATGAACTGGAGAAGGAAATAACAAAACACTCCAGGAAAACCCCAAATAGGCTCATGGCTGAAAAGAGTGGAGAACAACAAAAATAAAAGTTTCTGAAAAGGAAACATATGCCAAAGGGGAATGGACAGCTTCAAAAAGTCGTTGGTTGCCATTCTAGAAAGCAATTTGGAACTACGCTCAAAAAGTCATCAAATTGCAATTTCTACTGGGCTAGTATCCCAAGAGATCTTAAAGAAGGGAAAGGGACCTGTATGTGCAAGAATGTTTGTGGCAGCACTTTTTTAGTGGAGAGAAACTGGAAAATGAGTGGATGCCCATCAGTTGGAGAATGGCTGAATAAATTATGGTATATGAATGTTATGGAATATTATTGTTCTGCAAGAAATGACCATCAGGATGAATACAGAGAGGCTTGGAGAGGTTTACATGAACTGATGCTAAGTGAAATGAGCAGAACCAGGAGATAATTATACACTTCAACAAAAATACTATATGAGGATCAATTCTGATGGAAGTGGATATCTTCAACAATGAGATGATTCAGACCAGTTCCAATGATCTTGTGATGAAGAGAGTCAATTATACCCAGAGAGAGTACTGTGGGAACTGAGTGTGAATCACAACAAGCATTTTCACTCTCTTTGTTATTGCTTGCTTGCATTTTATTTTGCTTCTCTTTTTTTTTAACTAATTTGATTTGATTTTTCTTGTGCAGCACAATAATTATATAAATATGTATGCATATATTGAATTTAACATATATTTCTACCATGTTTAACATATATTGCACTACTTGCCATCTAGGGGAGGGCATAGGGGAAGGGGGGGGAAATTGGACACAAGATTTTGCAAGGACTAATGTGAAGAATTGTTCACACATATGTTTTGAAAAATAAAAAGCTTTAATTAAAAAAAAAAAAAAAGTAATGGTTGCCCCCTCCCTAGAGATCTGGACAAACACTTTGTAAGGTGTGTTCTAGAGGAAAATCTTATTCAGGTGTAGATGGCTGGCAAGATACAAGACTGTGATTTTGTGATATGATTGAAGGTCTGTCTGTTTCAGTTTCCCTTTTTGTAAAATAGAATTTATGCTTTACTCATCATATAGATGATTGTGAAGGTCAAATAAGAAAATAGTACAAAATCCCTTTAAAATATATCAAAGACCATATAAACATAAGGTACCATTATTATTAGATGAGCTGCATTTTTGTTTTTTCCTCCAGACCTATGATTTCATCAAACCAATACAGTTCTATTTCATGTTTATCTTTGAAATCCCAGTATTTTGCACATTCCCTGTTTTTTAGTAGTTACTTAATAAATATCTCTTGATTGGTTGATTGAACTTAGAGTCTCAGAGGACTCTGATAAGTGACAAAGTGGATAGATAAAGGGACCTGGAGTCAGGGAAAACTCCCCTTCCTGAGTTCAAACCTGACTTCAGACATTTTTACTAGCTTGGGTGATCTTGGGCACTTAACGCTAAATTAAGTGCCCAAACTTAGTAGCTTACCCGTAAAATAAGCTAGAGAAGGAAATGGCAAATGACTCCAATATCATTGCCAAGAAAACTCCAAATGGGATCATAAAACAGTTGAAATGACTGACAACAAAAAAAGTCTTTAAAGAGTTGGCTAAATTCTCTGAGAATACACTTCAGCAGTGGACATATAACTAGTATCCTAGTTGTTCTAAGGAAAATTTGAACACTAGTCAATTTGATTCTAAAGCTAGCCACAGCACCATAAAATTGTATTTATTTTGGTGAAGAAGTTAATGTTGCCCCACTTAAAATAGGAGACCAATCAGTTAAAAGAGGCTCAGAATTTCTTATTCAAATTCAAGTTAGATTTTATTATTCATATCTAAATTGTCTCCCTTTAATCCTGGTAGCTTACAAAACTGTGATAATTACAATGTGATATGCTAGAATGAGATGTCATACTCATGGCCCCTTGGCCCACTACTCTATACTCTCAAGTGGGGCTGGAATCAGATTAAAATGTAAATGGCTAAAATTCAATCAAACAAATAAAAGTCCAATAAAACATAGCTAATATTAATGTGCTCTTCTAAGTCATTATGCTACCTACAGGATTCTTCTTTATGGTTTAGTGGACCCCATCTTTATTTAAGTTAGACTCCACTGGTTTAGAGCAAGGCTAGAGGAAGGAATGATCAAACAGCAATAAAATTAAAGTTAATAACAAAGAGAGCAGTTAGCAAGCAATCCATAGAAAAACCTTGGCAGATAGACAAAAATTATGTCTCTGTCATCTAGAGGAGAGTAGCTTGGTGGCTCAGTGGATATAGTGTTAGGCCTAAAGGCAAAAAGATTAATCTTCCTGAGTTCAATTCTGCCCCCAGACACTTACTAGCTTTGTGATCCTGGGCAAGTCGCTTAACCCTATTTGCTTTAGTTTCCTAATCTATGAAATAAACTAGAGAAGGAAATGGCAAATCACTCTATTATATCTGCCAAGAAAACCCCAAATAGGGTCAAGAAGAATCAGATATGACTAAACAATAAATAACAAGAGTGTCCAGAGGAGTCCAGAGTTACAGACCATGTTTCTATAGCATTTTATATACATCATCTGTGATTTTCACATAATAATCTGATGTCAGAATACAGCCATGTATAGATTACAAAACTTTAATTCCCTGAAGCTCAGAGAAATGAAATGATTTGACTACATTACACAATTAATAAGTGTCATAGATAGAACAGGAACTAATAAGTCTTTCAGACTCCAAGTGTAGCATTTTATCCTTTATAATCCAGTAGTGTCATACCCAAATAGAAACAGATCCCTGAGGGCCACATATTGACTTAGAAAACTAAAGTATCTCTGTTTACAGTTTATTTATTTATTTTGCTAAACATTTCCTAATTATATTTTTTAATCTGGTTCCTTCCACATTTGAAAGTTTTTGAATTTGACACCCCTCCATCATGATTCCTTTCTATGAAATAAATGGTGAAAGTATTTTTCAGATGAATAAACTGTCTCAGAAAGATACCTAAAGTAATGCTGTTGGTAAGTGACGAATCCTGGTTTTCCAAACAGTTCAAAATTCAGTACTCATAAATTTATACCATGCTTTTATTTCTCCAAAAGCCCCACTGATAAATATGTTCTTTGTAGCTCCATGGCCCAAAGGCAAATGAATCTCTGAGATGAAGAACAAAAGAATGAGGCAGTGGGGTCTTTTTCCCTTTCACAAGAAGTTATCCTGGATAAAGAGGATATTCTGCACTGAAGAAGCAGATAGGGTGGGAAAAAAACACTTTTCTGTCTTTCAACCCAAAAAACATAAGTTCCTTAGTCCAAACGGGAAATGAACTCACTGTACTTGCCAATAACTGTTCCTCTTCTATATGACCTCTGAGTTATTTTAAAACAGCTTTACCAGATAATGTAAGTACCACATTCTAATATTACCATTTATAAGAATTATGCCCTGGGGGATTTCCCATGGCAAGTTGAAGCAAAAGGGCTTTGGTTTGAATGCTAACAATTTTTAATTCTTCTCTAAAGAAGTACACACTACTGTTTAAAACAAAACAGAACTCAGTGGTCCAGTTTTTTGGTTTTCCTGTAAAAATCTGGACAAATAATTTAGACCCTTGGAGGCCAGCTTCTGCAAATGCTACCTCTAATATCTTCTCCCCAGGGCGGGGAAATGGTAATCAAATGGCAGAACATATATCTAGTTTCTTGTAAACTTGAATAGAGTAGATAAAATTCAGTTCTGTTATTGCTATTATTAGGCATTTCATTTTACCTGGGTAATTTTGGGAAATTTGTTAAATCTTTTTTTAGCCCTAGCTTCCTTGTCTATAACAATGGTAAATTTCCCTTCTAATTCTAAATCCTAGGATTTCTATAAACCCCTTTCCCCTACATTCATACAAATGAATGGAGGATTTGTTTTGTGTCTCTTGTTAAAAATCTACTGGTTAAAAACTGCTCTAACTCATGTCTTCTCAGAAGTTTTAAATCCCACAAATTTATAAAGTAGTGATTTATTCATCTATGTTTTATCTTATTAGAGTGAATAATTTTTTAAAAAATTTTCAATTATCAAGCATTTATCTTCTCTCTCTCCCACCTCCTATCTCCCATCTCTTCATTGAATAAGGAACAAGCATTTATTAAAAACTTACTCTGTGCTCAGCATTACACAAAAAACTTTACAAATATTATCTCATTCAAATATTGTACAGAGTAAGAATAACATTATTCCATGATCAACTATGATAGATTTAGCTCTTCTCAGCAATACAATAATCCAAGATAGTTCCAAAAGACTGATGATAGAAAATGCTATCCACAACCAAAGAAAGAACTGATGGGAGTCTGAATACAGATCAAAGCATAATATTTTCACTTTGTTTTTTGGTATTTTTTTTCTCATGATTTTCCCTTTCATTTTGATTCTTCTTTTACAACATGACTAATGTGGAAATATGATTTTTAAAAATATGTTATCTCATTCAACCCTTCCAACTACTCTGGGAGGTAGATACTATTATTATCCTCATTTCAAATCTAAGGAAATTAAGGAAAGCTAAGGTTGTGACTTGCTTAGAATCAATATCAGCAAGTGTTGAAGTCAGAATTTGAACTTAGGTCTTTCTTACTCCAGGCCCAATGCTCCATCCACTGAACCACTAGCTGTCTCTAGATAGAAGGAAAAAAAAAAGAAAAGAAAAAAGAAAACCTCTTATAACAAATATACAGAGTCAACCAAAGCAAATTCCTATATTGGCCATGCCCAGCAATTTATGTCTCACCCTGCATCTTGAGTTCATATCCTTTCTTCTAAAAGAGGAGTAGTAAGCTTCATTATAGGTCATCTGGAATCATGACTTGTCCTTGAGTTGATCAATAATGACAATAATAATAATAACAACAAACATTATTATTGGTAAATACTAATTTAAAGGGACACAATATGTTTTAAATTTATCAATGGACATATTCAAAATAAAAAATACAAATTGCTGTTCTTGTTCTTTCTTTTTCAACGCTAATAAAGTTTCACAACAAGAAACTGCAAGGACTCAGATTCCAGAACTAGGATGGGGTAATCAGGACTTTCCCCTAGGGTGCTGAAATTGAGAGTCACTGTCAGTATTTGCAGTCTCTCACAGTGTAGAAATAATTGAGTTTAGCATCTAGGCAACAAGAAAGCTGGTTTAAAATAAGGAAACTACTGGATGATAGTCACATATTCTGTGTAAAATTGTTGGTCGGCCTCATCCTGTTAAACCCTCACTTGGTAGTATCAACCTCAAAGTACCCTGGAATCACTGCTTTCTTAACTCCTATCACCTTTCCCTACATTCATACAAATGAACAGAGGATTTACTTTGTTTATTTTAGAGGATAAAAATGTATTTTTTAATGACTCTGCTCTAATTCAAATTTTCTGAATCCAGTGAGCTCCAATTTTATTCAATTAACTCTGAAACACTGTGCTAGGGACCTGGGCAAACATACTAAGATGAAAAATAGCATAGTTCTTGTTCTTAAAAATGCTTATAGTGCAATGTGATCATCTGAAAATATCTTATGGGAAGAGCAAAATGCATAGGAGACATCAAACAGAGTGGTCTTATATATTTTCAGGTGCTGAGGGAAAAGGGATGGATTTGAAAATGCTTCATGAGAGAAATGGTACCCTAGCCAGCTACTGAAGGATGCTAGAGATGAATGGAAGGGTAGAGGTGAGAGGAAGAAAAGGAGATTTTTCTCATCATAGAATATGGAAAAAAAGACAGAGAAGAAGAGTTCAAGTTCTTAGAAATTTGAGTAGCCCAGTTTGAACAGTACATAGAATATATAAAGGGAAATAGTTCTACCATATCATTTGTTTTGAAAATGAAAGTTTGTTTCAGAATGATTGATATGTTAGTGAACAGTTTGACATAATGTAAATTTCACATTTGCTTATGCATGATTTCATCTGTGAGGGCTGAACTGAGCCACACAGAGATGTACAAAACACCCACCCACACATATCTTAAATATCTACTAGCTCCCTCAATTCATTCTGTGTGTGATCTATAAGGTTATGTTTTGCTATTCTTTTGCTTTTGTGGACAGATAAGTGTATATTTACATATGTATACATAGATACATATATATTTAAACACTCATTCAACATCCTAGACATATCTGAGCATCCTATTTTAAAAACACCAAGCAGGCCAAACAAAAGGAAAGCTTTACATATTGAGAAGAAACATGAAATCATAAAGTTATTTGAAAAAATGAGACTACATGATAATCTCCCAAGAAATGTGCGTAAGAAATCCACACTGAGGATCATCGGAGACAATACCACACAAATAAAAGAAATCTCTATGATTGGAAGCTTTGCCTCTAATCCTATTTTTCCCATAAGCCCTGGGCTATTTTTTTTCTTTTTAAAAATATCTTTTTATTGACAGTACATATGCATGGATAATTTTTTACAACACTATCCCTTGCACTCACATCTGTACTGACTTTTCCCTTCCCTCCCTCCACCCTCCTCCCCTAGATGGCAGGCAATCTTATACATGTTAAATATGTTATAGTATATCCTAGATACAATATGTGTGTGCAGAACCTAACAGTTCTCTTGTTGCACAGGGAGAATTGGATTCAGAGGGTAAAAATAACTTGAGAAGAAAAACAAAAATGCAAACAGTTCACACTCATTTCCCAGCGTTCTTTCTCTGGGTGTAGCTGATTCTGTCCATCACTGATCAATTGGAATTGGATTACATCTTCTCCTTGTTGAAGATATCCACTGCCATCAGAATACATCCTCATACAGTATCGTTGAAGTGTATAATGATCTCCTGGTTCTGCTCATTTCACTCAGCATCAGTTTATGTAAGTCTCTCCAAGCCTGCTGGTCATTTCTAACAGAACAGTAATATTCCATAACATTCATATACCATAATTTACCCAACCATTCTCCAATTGATAGACATCCATTCATTTTCCAGTTTCTAGCCACCACAAAAGCCCTGGGTTATTTTTGCATGCACTTGCACAGTAGAGTGAATTTTTGGAATGCTTACATTGTGATATAACAGGACTGACTATACTATGGAATATGGCTAGAAAGATAAGTTGGAACCAGATTTTTGAACTTTGAGTACAGGGATAAGGAGCTTGTTCTTTATCCTTCAGACAACACGTAGCCATTGAAGGTCCGAAGGATCATTTGAAAAAGGGGAAAAGGTGGAGGGAAGCAAGGGAAAACAGTTAGGAGGCTATTACTGTCACCTAGGTGAGAGATGATAAGAGCCCTTGATGATAAGAGTAGTAGGAGCAGGAAGGGGTGGGGGAAATAATAGAAGCCTGGCAATGGTGAAACAAAAACAAAATTGAAATCATCTCAGACCAAAAGGAGCTTCAACTATGCAATGTTGCCTTTTTAGATATCCTGATATATGGCAAAAAAAAAAAAAAATCTTACTGCATATTGATGTTGTTGTTCAGTTTTTTGTTTTTGTTTTTGTTTTTAGTCTTGTTTAACTCTTTGTGACCCCCATTTGGAGTTTTCTTGGCAAATATACTGGTTTGCCTTTCCTTTTCTAACTCATTTTACAGGTGAGAAAACTGAAGCAGATATTGTTAAGCGACTTACTTAGCTAGTAAGTATCGGAAGGTAGATTTAAACTCAGAGGAATCGTCCTGATTCCAAGCCCAGTGCTATCCACTAAGCCACCTAGCTGCCTGATATGATTTTAGGGACACTCATTAATATAATGTAGTGCATCTAGCTTTAAAATGTGTGTAACTAATTTGTCCTTACAATTAGCTTCCCTCTCTAAACTTTGTTATCAGTTCAAATATAATAGTAACATAATAATAACTGACATTTATATGGTGCTTTAAGATTTGAAAAGTATTTTATATATATTATCTTATTTCATCCTTACAAAATGCCAGTGAAGCAAATGTTAGAGCCATTATTATTTTTATTTTACAGATCAGGCAGCTGAGGCACAGAGAGATTATATGATTATACTATTACTAGTGGGCAGGGTCACACAGCTAGTAAGCATCTAGGAAAGGATTCCAGATCCCCTCTCTCCACTAGACCAGAATATCCACAATTATCTGATGACTAACAAGTGAATTCTCAAAAGACTCTATGAGGGGAGATGCTGACCTATTTCCCTGATGAGCCAGTTGCAGGGAAAAGCCAGTGA
Organism: Sminthopsis crassicaudata; assembly: GCF_048593235.1. Taxonomy (NCBI): domain Eukaryota; kingdom Metazoa; phylum Chordata; class Mammalia; order Dasyuromorphia; family Dasyuridae; genus Sminthopsis; species Sminthopsis crassicaudata. The sequence continues at coordinate 108,271,741 of NC_133620.1, forward strand.
AATCACCAGACCTCTTCGGTGACTCAGACAGGTCCCCAAATTGTGTGTCATGTGATCAAACAGGCTTGGAAATAGAGTCATGGTTCTCTATAACAATGAGATCTTTCTCTTATGAAGCTTTCCCTGAACTCCTCAGACCATCATTGATGCTACATTCTCTCAACTCATGGTGTCATAGGCTTTAGGCCTGGAAATGTCCTTGGCCCAATCCCCAACTTTTATAGACAATAAGCATTTTATAGAAATGAAGAAACTGAGATGAGATCTATAGAATAAAGTGACTTGCTTAAAGTTACTCACCCAGTGAGTAGTGGAAGTAAGTTTTGAACCCAGGTCCTTATTTTCCAAGTCCATCAACACTGTGTCCACATCCTCTTTTAGACAGCTGATATGGGAATTACTTGCTTTGGGTCTAACCTTCATTTTATACTTGCAGCAAGCTATGTTTTCTTCTCTTCCAAAATGGAACTGAGGAAATTTAAAATAAGGAAATATGGCATAATAAGGTTTTATTCTGTGGCTTTTCACCTCTTCCTCTTTCAGCATCTTTTTTCTGAGTCTTTTTGACAGTATCCCACCCTTCATGCCTTTGTTTTTTTGTTTCTTCCTGGTTCCCAGAAGTTATTAAGGATCTCACATTAAACTAGCTTTCCTGGGTAATCCTAGTGATAGCTCCTTCTCCACTGAGTTACAATAAAAACAATAATTCAATAAACATTTATTAAGTGCCTACTATATAACAACTACTGTGCTAAGTACTGGAGGAGATGCAAAAAGAGGCAAAAAACTTCTGCCCTCAAGGAATTTACAATCTAATGATGGGAGGACAACATGCAAACAAATATATATATATATACATATATATATATATATATGTAAAGCAAGCTATATACATGATAAATGGGAAATAATTAAAAGAAGAAAGATGCTGTAATTAAGAGGGATTGGCACTTTAAAATTTGCAAAGAGCTTTATATATGTTATCTCATATAATCATAACTACTGATGAGATAAATGCTATTATTACCTAATTTTGTTATTCAGTTGTGTCTGACTTTTTATGACTCCATTCGGGGATTTCTTGGCAAAGAGACTGGAATGCTTCTCAGTTCATTTTTACAGAGGAGGAAACTGAGGCAAACAAGATTAAGTGACTTGCCCAGAGTCACACAGCTAGTACATGTCTGAGGCTGAATTTGAACTCACGTCCTCCCAACTTTAGACTCAGCCCTCTCTGCACTACTTTACCTAGTTCCCCTAACCTGAGCAACTAAACCCTGCCAATAATAATGTATGGTGACTGTGGAAAATTCTACCACTTATCACAGGGTGTGTCATTATGTAAGTCACTGAGCTCTCAGGGTCCTGGTCTCTTGATCAGTAAAAAAATTGGATGGCCTCCTCTCCCAGGTCCATTCCAGTTCTAAATCAATGGTTCAAAGTCACATTTATGTAAATTTTAAGATTTAGAAAGTGTTTCCATACAGAACCTTTTTGTGTGTGTGTGTATTTGCTAATACAAGTATTAATCCCATTTTGCAGATGAGAAAATTAAGAGGCATAGAAGTTTATATAAGTACCACAGTCTCGGAACCTATTCAAATCCATGTTTTCTGAATCTAATCACAGTACTGTGATAATATCTGCTAGGGAGCTAATATTTTATATACCTCAGGTCAATTTGCATTTTAAGAGGAGCCATCAGGAGGAAATAGTGCATTAAATCAAAGGAATAGGGAAGATATTTTCTTGTCCCTCTAACCACTAAGTCTATCTACTAATATTTAGAACCTTTCAGAGCTTTGATATTTAACAAGCATTTGTCCAATTTGTATCAAATTGAATTGCCTGAAGGACCAGCTTTTTTTTTTTTATCCATCTCCAGAGGCATGCTGAAGTCAATTTGTACTGGTTCACAAGAGCCAATTATTTGATGATTTATGTAAGCTTTTACACCTTGGAAATTAGCAACAAACCAGGACATGGTTTACTATTTTATTGATTGTCTAGATTTAAGAAAGTCTTCTTACTTTCTTAATAGATAAAATTAATTAATCAATCAATCAATTAATTAATGATGCATATAGAACTGAAAAGTGTATAGTACACACATTCCTTCTCCCCTTCCCACAAAACCATTGATTAAATGTCCACCAGTTTATCACTAGATCTTCTCCCTCTCATTCTATGGACCTTTGTATTATTGTTTTCAGTTGTCTGATTCTAGGTGGGCTCATTTGGGGTTTTATTGGCCAATTTATTGGAGTAAGTTACCATTTCCTTCTCTAGTTCATATTATAGATAAGGAAATTGAGAAATGGAGTCACACAACTAATGTCTGAGGCTGGATTTGAACTCTGTTCTTCCTGACTCCACCTAGTTGCCTTACTATGGACCTAAAGAAACAGTCTTGAATGAAGATTAAATGTTGATAGAAGCTATAATAACAATTGCACACTACTTTCCCAACTCTATACATTTGCTCCCTCCATTCCTCCTGCTCTTTATGAATTCATATTTTACATTTTCATTAAGCTCCTAGGTGAAAAATCTTACTTTTTCTATGAAGTCTTCCCTAGTCTCCCTAGGCTCCCATTAATGTTCCATCTTCTCAATTCATAAAATGACAGTTGATCTTAGAGAAGGAACCAAATTTGATTCAAATCCTTCATTTTATCAGACTAAAGAAACTGAATGCCTTATTTGATCGAAGTCAGACAGGTTCCATAGATAAAATTGGAATCCTCCATCTCCAAATCCCATGTTCTCTTCATCATAACCCCCATAGCAAAGGCATCAGGAGCACTCTCAGGAAAATACCCCGTTGTTGCTGGCACTGAGCATTTGCATTGTTGGTAAATATATATATATATATATATGTATATATATATATATATGCATATATATGTATATATATATATGTATGAGATACCAACAATGCGAATTATATATATATATATATATATATATATATATATATATATATATATATATATATACTCCATCTTCTCAACCCTAAAGTCCTAGACCTCTGTTTTCTCAGTTTAATTCATTGTAAGTAACTAATAGATGTTTGTCAAATGAATGTTTATTGATGGTGATTAGAGTAAGTGGCTGCTAATTTCAGAGGAGAGGCTCAGTGCCATTGAGATATAACTCTGCTTCTTTTCCAGCCATTTGTCTGACTTCAGACAAATCACTTCATACCTTGGAACATTAGTATCTTCCTTATAAAACAAATGGATTTGGCTCTATGATCAATAAGGCTTCTTGTACCTCTAGAGTTCTCTGACAACATAAAGGGACAGAGAAATCTTCTTGCTCTCCTCACAGCCTCCATTATCTCCCTATCTGCCCATAAAGCAAAGCAGAAAATGACAGTACTACAGAACAAATGATCAGAAGATTTAGACAGTTAAATGGATAATTTGGGGCTAAAAATATGTCACGAAGACAGAGAAGAGCTTTGTGAGGGATGGAGAGAGGTCTAAGTTATTCATATTGACTGTTAGGAGAGAATTGCTCAATTTTCCACCTCATTTTTCCACTGTAGACAAAGACAACATAAGTGAAGCCAATTTTTTTCCTCATTATAGTTTACTGATCTCTATCACTAACATGTTAGCAATGTTCAGCCCTTGTGACCACATCATTCAAACATTTATGAATCAGCGAGATGTTTCTAAGAATGTATTTTCCAATTGTTCACTTTATTATAATAATAACCTACCTTGTATACAAAGCTGAACCTAAATAGAACAGCTCTTGATTGTGTGGGAGGTTCATATTGCCTTGGTGATAAACTGGAAACACAACCAATGACTCACATACCATATTTCTTTCATTTTCACTTTGGATTACCTCTTGTTTCTTCATGTCCTAGACTGTAAGAGTTAGCACTGAAGTCCAAGTTCCCACTAAAGGGAATATGAGAGAGGCAAAGGGAAGGAGACTAAGGTCCCTTAATTAACACTAGCCTCTCCTTCTCATGAACATTTGTAGGTCCAAGTCACAAGGAAGAGAAATGATTCTTGGCTCCTGGAGCAAACAAAGATCTAGTTTTTAAATTCTCTCCAGAACTTTTCAAAAGAAACAGGATATTTCTGATTAGCAATAAAAATTGAATCTAAAAGGAGGAAGTGGATGACATCATAGACTTAGAGCTAGAAAAGACTTAAGAGACCAACTAATACTCTCATATTACATAGGAGGAAACTGAGACCCAGAGAGATCAAGTGATTTGCCCAAAAAGAGTCAGGGGTGAGAGTTAAATCTATCTCTTCTGACTCCAATGCCAATATTTTTTAGTTTGTATGCACCATGTGTTTTACTACCATTGTATGCTAAGTTTGCTCTTTCTATGATGTGTGTGACTTGGGAAAAAATATACCCCAAGTTTTCAGGGAGAATGCTTTGTAGTTACTGTTCTTACTATTCTGTTTTAGTAAATGCTTTTTCTTTGAGCTAATTGTATCTACTAGTTGATTCTTAATGGGAAGCTCCCTCATGGGTGCTTTTGAGCTCTAGTTTAGAAGAACCTAGTTAGAACCTAAATAGTGCCTTCTGGGCAGCCAACTCTAATTTGAATATTTGAGAAAGTAGTCCTGAGGAGAGGCTAAACATTACTATACAACAATTTGTTCAATCATTCCCCAATGCCCAAGTTTCTTCTAGATTTCTGCCTGAAAATGGGTAAGGATGAGGGAAGAGATGGGATAATTATTATGCAAATGAACAAGTAAAAAAAAGTAACATCATTGCAAAGCTTAACGAAAAACAGTAACAATCAATCAACCAGTATTATTAAAACCCATTTACTATATATCTGGTACTACAGGCACTTTGTTAATCACTAGGAATATAAATTCAAAATTGAGATAGTCTTGCCTTTGGGGAGCTTACTTTCTACTAAAAAGATTTAACATGTTTATAGGTAAGTAAATATGGAATATATATAAGAAAAATACAAAATGGTAGGGGTGGGGTAGGAGCATTAATAAACAGAGGAATCAGGAAAAACTTCATGTAAAAGATGAAATTCGAGCTAAGTTTTGACAGGATTTAGGAGCTCCAAGGGCTAGAGGTGAAGAAGGAGAGCATTCCAGTCATGGAGGACAGATTGTACAAAGGCACTGAAATAGGAGATGGAATGTCATGTACAGGGAACAGTGAAGAGTCCATTTTGGCTAGAGCTGGAGAGTAATGAGCCTGGAAAGATGGGTTGGATCCAAGTCATCCAGGGCTTTAAATGATAAAGGTGTTGGTATTTTTTCATAAAGGCGGCAAGGAGTCTCCGAAGATTATAAATTAACACATTTTGGGCTTCTATGCACTTGATAGATACTAATCAATTCCATGTAAAACAGAAAGAGAACCATGTGAACACATGTTTCTAGTTTCATCATGGAAGAGTTATACCTCCCCCACCTCCTTTCTACTTTCCTCCATTACACTCAGCAAGATCAATCAGTCAGTAAACAAAGTTTTATTAAGCACCAACTATGTGCCAGATATAGTGCTAAGTTCTGGGATACAAAGAAAGACAAAAGATAGTCCTTGGTCTCCAGTAGTTCACAGTCTAAAGAGGAGAGTGCCAGAAAGACCTGGTTTGAATCCTGCTTCTGGCTGATGTTACTACTTCTTAACCACTAAAGTGTTGTCAAATACCTTAGCCTTTCTCTTTTTTCATCTTCAAAATTGAGATAAAAATAGCTTTGCTAATTTCAAAGTGTCATTTCAATTTTCAATTTTCAAATTTCTAATTGTCAATAATTATTATTTTTCATTTTAATATCTCCAAACCTTTGTGGATGGAGTCTTAGATTTGAATACTCTTTAACAATGAGATAAGGGTGAAATGGAAATATAGTACTTGAAAGTCACAACAACAATAAAAATTTTCCCACAATTCCTCCTGCCCCACTTTAGTCAACTCTTCAGGAATTAGGGACTGGTTTACCAATTCATAGCTATCCTAAAATCATGGCTTCTCTCCTGTCTTGATTCTGTGGCTTATTATGATAGACCATTTTATTGTTCTTTAGCAACTTTGTGAAACAAGTGAACAGAAGAAGTAAGAATTTAAAAAAAGAATTATTTAAAAGTGGAGGTTGAGGAAATAAAACCATTGGTATGCCTACTAACTAGAACTATTCATGGATATTTAATAATCAGGAACTGGATACATTCGATTCCTGTGTTTCCAGTCTGAAATATCTTCCCCTCTTTTCCTGATCTACCCAACCTCTTGTCCAAAGCTCAGACTCAAAAAACTTTTCCTAGTCCTTCCAAACTTCTGTGATCACTCCCTTTGCTGAACTCTCACTACATGTATAGTCTGTACCCAACAATTTAGCTCTTAATTATGTACTATCATTTATAGTTTGCTCATAATTCAACAAGTAAACACATATGTACTGTGTTTCAGACATCTTCCATGCACTTTTCTTGGTAGTATGCCCATCTAGTTGGTTAGGTTTATGAGAACAAGGATCATATTTCATTTAATTCTATTTAGTAAACATTTATTAATCACCTACTATATGCAAGGTACTATACTAGACAGTCAGGATATTAAGAGGAAAAAGAGGATAGTTCCCACACCCAAAGAGATTGTAATCCAGTAAGGGAGAGGGATAATGATACAAAATGTCCAAAATAGCTATATTGATTAATTAAATTAAAATTATTAAGTGTATAATGATGCTCTCCAGATTCAGCTTCCAAAAAAGAAGCTAGCTATATTCCCACTCCTCAGTGTTCTGGGATTAGTCCTAACGTTCTAAGAAAGTCTTTCTCTAATACCATTAGTTCAAGCCCTCATTCCAATGAATTATTTCCTCACTGTTAGACCATAACCAATTCTACTTAAGCAATTATGATTAGCTGTTTTAAAAGGATTTTTACTTCAAAGATATAGAAGAATAGTTAGCTTTTTAAGAAATATATTTACTTCAAAGACAAACAGATTATAAACATTTCTCTCTAATAACTGTGGGGCAAAACATTTGACAGTCCCTCTGTGAATCAGGCTCATGCTTAACACCATTTCTGCGTAGTATTCATTCCACTGATTTCACTTCAAATGTGGTGTGGCTGATAGATGATTGAACTCTATCTCTGCTACTACTGGATAAAGCAAAGCAGGTTGCTCAGGACTTTACTGCTCACCATCTGCCTTCAGCACATCCATACACTGACTCAAGCACTCAGATTTTTGTGGTTCACTCTCCTGATGTTTTAAAGCCTCAAGATTGTAGCCATTATACCCAGTCTCCTTCAGTGAAGAGGAGGAAGACTAGATATAACAGTGACACACGCAACAGCAAGGCTATGAGCTTACATCATAGCTGCCCCACCGAACAGTTAAAAGTGTGAGCTCTCTCTCCATGTTGAGGGCTCAGTCTTGGTCTCCTCAATTAAATATGTCAGGTGAGAAAAAGCCAGAGCTAAGAGACTCATCCTGACTGAATAGTGCCTTTTGAATGCATCCCAGTTCTGCGTGTGCAATCTGTCTTTACATTTGTCACATCTGCCTATTGCTTCATCACATAGTTAGCAGACTGGAACCAACTACAGAATATCTGTGTATACTACAAAAACTCCAAATTGAGGAAGAAAACACTTCTATTATACATCATCATGTCTTTTCAGAAGAAGGCTCCTCAGTCTTCTCCACAGGGAGAAATCCCATCCTTGGAACAAAAGAATGGCAGAGAATATAGTCTGACAGAAATGAAGGAGATATCATTTATAATGTGGGGGAAATTTGGATCTGAAAAGGCTTCCTGGAAGAGTTGGCATCTGAATTGGATCTTGAAGGAAGAAAAGGATTTCGGAAGCTAGAGCTTATTGGAATTAAAGAAAGAGAGAGATCTTTCCCAGAACAGGATATGGTCCAAAAATAAAATAGGAAAAGGCAGGACAAGATTTTGGAAGAATGAAAAGTTCATCATGAATAGAACATAGGATTCATAAAGGGAAGTACCATAAATAAATCTGGAAAGGTAGGTTGGGACCAGATTATGGACAGTGTTGAATGCCAAACTTAAGAAGCTTGTATTTCATTTTCTAGGTTGGGGAACCACTGAAGGGTTTTGAACACAGGAGTGAAGAAGGCAGACTTACATGTTAAAAGGATTATTTTGGCAGTTGTGAAGGATAGATTAGAGAAGATGCATATTAGATTGAAGCAATGAGACCAGTTGGTTGTTAGTCCAAGTGAGAAGTAACTGGACTTACCAGGGCTATAGCAGGAAGTAGAGGAGAGAAAAAGTTACTATTTCCGAGGATAGATTCAATAGGACTTGAGATCCTTTCTTGTGATCCCTCAGAGGCCAGTAGAGCTTGATGCATAAGAGAGTCTCAGAACATATTTTGATGGATATGTATAAACTCACCTAGATGACTTAATCCTTGCCTGCAAGCTTCCCCCACTCCCAATCATTACATTACAGTTTCAAGGACACCAAATCATCAATGTATTTTGGGACACATTAAAAAGGTTCCCATAGTTCTGTTTTGTTTGCTCAGTCAATAGCAGGGCTTTTGTAATTGTGGTTATGGCAGATTGTGGAATAATTGCAGATTTGGCAGGGGGGATAATACCTCAGAGAGTGATGGGATCTGGAATTTGTCAAAGCTGAGAGGTTTTTTTTTTTTTTTTTTTATGAAATTCATGAGTTTGGAGTTTTGAAATGAAATAATCTTTTTTAAAACAAATTTTTTTTTTTGAGACAGGGAAGAATAGGATGGTATTCAAATGTCATTGAAATCTTGGCACAGTGGGAATTTCCCATTTCCAAATAGGAATACATAAAGAAAGTCAAATTAAAGAAAATGTTCTTTAAAAAAGAAAAAAAATGCTGATGATTCTATAATGAGCGACAGTCATATATGTGCTGCTGATTCTTTCATAGTCTTGTATAGTATCTTGCATTCTATGTGCAGGGAAATATCTTCCGATTTGGAGCCATTTCAGAAACTATTCCAGATCTTTTATTTCATTCAGCATTCATCAGAAAGTGCCTACTATATGCAAGGTATTGTATTAGTTTTTAGAGACTGAATTTTTTCTTTGTTTTTATATTGTCCGTGGTTTCATTGATGTAGGGAACTCTAACATGAGAAAACTCTCTCTACCTTTGTAAATTTCAACTATTATTCAACCATTATTCAAATTTTAGAGTTGCCTGAGGGTCATCAAAGGATAAAATGGCATATCCAGGGTCATTTAGCCAGTATATGTCAGAAGTGAAACTTGAACCATCATCTCAATTCTAAGACTTGCTCTCTGTTAATGATAACATGATCTGCTTCATCTTCTTTCTCTGCGTCTCTCAGCCTGTCTCTTTGTCTCTGTTTCTCTCTCTTCTCTCATTTTTTGTTTCTGTATCCTCACCACTCAGCCCACTGCCTTGCATATAATAGATTATTTTGCACATGTTGAATTGAATTGAATCAAATTGAGATGAATTTCCTAGAACAAGATATTTTTATAAATTTTTATAAATGAGGAAACTAACCCTCTCAGAGAAGCTTTGTCCATAGTAAGTAGTAAAATTAGTCATAAGGCAGTCCTCAAATGAGTGAATAGAATAGAGCATAGAACTAAGAATCAGGAAGACCTGTGTTCAAATATTATCTAAGACATTTACTTGCTAACTGACTTGAAGCAAATTATTTAATCCCACTGAGGCTTAATTCCCTCATATGTATAAAAGGAGAGTAATAATAGAATAATTCCACAAATTCACTGGAAAAATAAAATGAAATTGTGACGTTATTAAGCACTTGCTGTGTGCCAGGCAGTGTGCTAAGCGTTGCTAATACAAATACAAACATAAACAAAACAAAACAAAACAAAAACATATCAGTCCCAAAGAAGCTTACATTTTAGTAGAGAAGACAGCCCCAAAAGTAAGCTGGAAAAGGGGGGTCAAGGAGAGATACAAGGTATCTGGCACTCCAGAGCACTGTAGAAAAAGTTGAATCAGGACTACAGCTCTAAGAAGAACAAAGCCATTACTTTCTAGGATGTCCTTCTGAAAATGGAGATTTTGGGGGAAGAATAATGCAAACCTTTGCAAACCTTGACTCTCTGTGCAAATCTAAACTGTTACTTTAACAACCACAAAGGACCACAGTGAACAAGGGGGAAATAGGAAGGGGAGAGGCAGATCTGCTAGGATTTGGCAGTCATGTCTATAAAGACAGCCACATGTTGAATTCCTGTTGTAATAGGAATGGTTTTAGAAAATGAAGTGGGTAGAAGAAAGTAATCAGAACCAGGATAAAAGTGTCTTTAGGGGTTTACCCAGTACAAAATATGAATAAGTCCAAGAGAAATACTCAAGAAGCCAAAGTCTATTATCTCTACTCAGTTTAGGAAATACAACCATAACCAAAACACTTGAAAAAAAAAAAACCTTCTTGAATTCTGCTAAAATACATTCAGGGAATATAGTATTCACTTTTTCTTCAGATAATGATGATGATGAATACCTTTCATTTGGAAAAGCAGCTTGATATTTTGTAACAATGTAGCTTTAACCAAACCTTGCTCATTTTGTGAGATGTCAAGTGAAAAGGATGCTGGCTTTGGAGCCAGAAAGATCTGGGGTTAAGTGTTTGTTCTCACATTAAGTGCCTATATGATTGTAGGCAATTCACTTTAACTCTAAATTCCAGTCTCATATGGAAAATCCCCATCCGGAAAATGGGGATAAAATTACTGAATTATATACTATGCAGAGTTTTGTTTGTTTGTTTGTTAATGGGGAAAGTGCTTGGTAGACCTAATAGTATTGTGTAAATCTGTAGATCTAAGAGCTAGAAGGAATTTTAGGGATAATCTAATTCAATTCCCTGCTTTTACACATGAGGAAACTGAGGCACAAAGGGGTTAAACCTGACAAAACTCAGGTAACTGATAAATAACAGAGCTAGAATTGGAAATTAGGTATTATGACTCCATGACCAGTGAAATTTTCTATTAAATTTGTCCCCTCCTTCAGAGGGAGGAAAGTGCTTTCTAAAAACAAAACAAAACAAAAAAACCTATAAAGAGCTTATTATTAAATTTGCTTGCTGTTTTAAGTTCCCTCCCCCCCCCAATTCTTTTTCTTCTCTCTCTTCATTTGCTTCCCATAGTAGGTGATGTTAGATATCACTAACCCCATTTTACAGATGAGGAAACTGAGGCATAGAACATCTGAGTCACTTGCTCATAGAAGTTTTAGAGCATAGGGGATATTAGAGATCTTTTAGTTCAACTGTGTCATTTTCCAGTTGAGGAAATGAAAGATCAGAGGGATAAAACTATTTGGCTAAAGTCACACAGATATCAAAGGACCAAAAAGAGAAATCAAACTCAGCTCCTTGGACTTCAGGATCAGTACTCTTTCCCCTCTTATGGGCATCACATCTGATAAAGTTGAGAACAGAATTAAGGTATCCTAAATCTGATTTTAGCATCCTTTCCATTATAGTTACCTACCCTAACTACAACACCAACATACAAACAGAGGAATAGAGGAGATACCGTTGATGCCCAATGGATCCTGGGAGTGCTTCTCTCAAATCTGAGGCTGCTACTACCTGGGATTTACCCTTATCATCAAAGGTGGGGGTTTCCCTGGGTAACTGGTTAACTGTTCCTAAGAAACAAATGGGCTTTGTTGATTATTGACCCTAAACACAGGAATGTCTCCAAAGAAGCAACCACAGCCCTGGGTATTTAACTCAAGCAGCTCTCTGGCCAGTGCACAAAGTCCGGATGATAAAAATTCTTGGAAATGTTCATGGAGAGAAAATACAGACAGGTTACTAGAGCCTTAGGCTGTGTTTCAGATCAAGTCCAGCAGCATATTTTTAACCCTGGTTTTTCATGGAAAGAGGTTTATATAATGTTCTGTTTGGAAGCCACTTAATATCTTCTCTCACTGGAACTAAAATTAAAATGTCAAGATGAGATGTCTGATTCAGCAGAAAAAGCATAAAACGTTAGAGCTGGAGAGGACCTGATGTTCACCTCATTTAACTCTTCAATTTTACAGATAAAACTGGAGCTTATAGAAGGAAATTTGATTTGGCACATGGTTTGAATCAGAAGCCAGATCTCTTAAATACCAAGCCACAGTCCCTTCAGGTAGTGACACCCATTCCCAAGAGAATGTTCAGAGTGTCTATTCAGTATATGAAGAAGTGGGGGACCGCAAAGATGTGTGGTTAGTATGCATAATTAACATGGATCATAGGATTATAGATCTAAGAGCTAGAAGGAATTTTAGGGATAATCTAATCCAATTCCCTGCTTTTACACATGAGGAAACTGAGGCACAAAGGGGTTAAACCTGACAAAACTCAGGTAACTGATAAATAACAGAGCTAGAATTGGAAATTAGGTATTATGACTCCATGACCAGTGAAATTTTCTTTTATATTTTCATATGTCACAGTATCTATCTCTTACCTTTCTGTGGTTTAAATTTTCCTCATTATTATTATTCCTCAAAGACTGTCATCACATGCTACACCAGAGATTTATCCATATTCCCACTCCTCCACTCAACTACTAGCATCTCCTTTTGAATTTTATTTGTATTTCTTGTGTGTGCACATATATAGATATCTCCATCATCCATCAATAGGATGTATTCTCTTTGAAGGCACAGACAATTTCTTTTCTTTTTTTCTTAGCACATGATAGGTGCTTAGGAACATAGATCTACGGTTGGAAGAGTCCTTATAATTCATCTAATTCAAATCCCCCATTTTATAGATGAGGAAAGTGAAATTTCAGAAATGAAGTAATCACATACCTAGTAAATGGCAGAATTGTTGTTTGTCCTTTGTTCTCCAAGAGAACCATGATACAAGGAAAGTGATGTTGTGATTTGCAAATGAATTAATTAAATCTAAGTGAGGGAGGACAGCATAAAGTCTCTAGTCTCACTTTTTTCCTCTGGAGAGAGCTAGAATTAAAATCAAGGTCTTCTGGCTCTAAATTCAGTTTTCCATTGTATCATACTGCTTTCTAAGTGCTTGTTTACTAATTGATTGATTGCTGTATCTCTTCAGTTCTTCTTAACCATCATCATTAACACAAGAGTGTTAATAAAGACACACATGGAGATTTGACATAGTGAGAGAAAAAATAGGAAATCTTTTTCTGACTTAACAGTTTGGAGACCCTTTGAGTTAGTAAATAGCAAGTTCAACCAGTGGTAGAGTAGAGGATAGATAAGGTAGTGGATTGTAAAGTCTCAGCTTGAATTCAGAAGGAATGTACAGCCAAAACAAGAGTTGTAAGTAAGATTTGAGGAGTCTCAGTGCATCTGAAAAAGGTTATTAGTTTTCTAATGGTCAAGAATGGAAAGTGGTTGGTTTCTCTTAGAGCTGTTTGGAGACAGCAAAATACGTGTGTGTGTGTGTGTGTGTGTGTGTGTGTGTTGGGATCAGGGAAAAAGAAAATTAAGTAGAGAAGGGAGCTGAAAAGATCCAGACTAACCCATCATTTTTGTCGACAAAGAAACCGAGGAGAAAGCAAATGGTTAGCACAAGAGATACAAGCAAGTGGCAAGGCTGGAATTTGGACCCAGGACTCCAGATTCCAAATCCATGAAGAGGTTCCCTCCCTCCTAATAATATCACAAAATGGAGCAAAGAACAAACAAGAACAAACCACTAAATACATTTAAATATCTTTTGCTTTTATTTTTTACTCCTGTAATGTTTGGGTGTTTAGATTTGGTTGCCACGAGTAGGCTGTTTTTAGATAGCTTAGTTTATTTCCTCCTTTTTTTTTTTTTTCTTTAGCTCATGCCTCGACAAGAAGTCTCCAAATCTTATCTCCCTCAGCAAGACATACCAGCTGCTGATCTGAATGTGGATTCTTCAGCTAGATCTATAGTGGGTAGGATCTCAGCGCTAGTTGGTGTCTGCTAGACCCTTTTTCCTTTATTGATTACTCCCAGCCTCATCCCACTCAAATAATCCTCAATCAGGAATTCCTCCCTTCCTTTTTACATGGCAGGCTCATTATATTTTAGCTATGGAATTTCATCTTTTCTGTACTTGGAAAGTTTACTGCATTTGGTTGTCCCATACTGATAAGCTATATATTTGACAGAGTATATGGTACAGTGATGGGTATGGTGGAATTGGTATCAAGATCTTGATCTCTCAGACAATTTATTTAGTGGGTGACAATCTTTTAAAGCCTCAGTTTCCTCATCTCCATAAATGGGGATAATAGCTCCTGCCTCTCAATCTTGAAATGAAGATTAAATGAGAAAAGAGCTATGCAAATGTCTGTTATTACTGAGTATTTTCCTGTTTAAAGATATATTTCAGTTGCTGGATCTTTACAGAGAGGGTTCTTTGTTTTGTTTTTGGTTTTTTTTTCCTTGAAGGAGACTAGATGTAGGGGTTGAGGAGACAAATAGGGTAATAAAAGGAAAAAAAAAAAGTGTTGAATTAAAAGACCGGCAGTTCTATCTATTCCTGGTTCTTTAGCTGTCTGAACTCTGGGCAAATCACTTAATCTCTTATAACTAGGAATGATAATGTTATCTATTTCACTGGAGTGTTCAGAGAGAAAAATGCTTTGTAAAACCTTAAAGCACTATATAAAAGTAATTATTATACTTTCAAATGGGGGTGGACATCTCTATCTAGACTCTTACCACTTTGGGGGTTTCTGTAGGAGAGGCAGAAACAGCAAGATGTAAGTCTTTCATTTGAATATATTATATCTGTTCAAGTGAGGCTTTAGGGTGTGACTGAGATAGTTTAGCTGAAATAATCACTTATAAAAAGAAAATGGGTAGCAAATGTAATACTTCTGAGTATATTTTATTCCTCACATTTTACTACACCTATGTTGTATTGTTTTTGGTAACTAACAGTCTAGCTATGCGTTTTTCCTTTCATGAATGGAATTTTCCTTAAGAAACTGTGACAAGATCTCCCCAGTTTTGCATTGAAAGTTAACATTATTGTGTTCATGTGCTTTAGGATCTAATTTAGAACACCCCATTTCATACAAACTAGATAAAAGTTCTTTTATTTCTAAAAGACAAAAAAAAAAAAAAATAGAAAGTCAAACTTCCTTCCTGCCTCCTTCTCCAGCTTTCTCTTTTATTCATTTTAGTATTTGGTTATTCCAGGTTTTAGGTGTCCCGAATTAACTTTGCATATCTTAAGCAACCTAGAGATCTGAATCTCTGTCCATTCTAGTAAGCAGACACACCTTTTATTTACCTGCCTCTACTTTGCAAGTGGGCGGGAGTGTGGGTGTGTGGGCGTGATAAGACTGTTACCAAGGTAAAAAGCAAACCGACAATAACAACCTGCCACACTACGAATTGTCAGAGCTAAATAAGAATTCACTTTCAGCAGTTTTTGTAAATTAGGAACCTAAGCTGCTGCTTTTTCCCCCCCGCCCCACAACCCTGGGGGGAAGTGGATAGCTAAGGAAGTAAGGGAGGGAACTTTGAGAACTGGGAGAAACTTCCCAGAATCTTGGATCCTTTGTAATTTCGGGAGTAGGTTTCTCCAGGGGCGAGGCTACAATTCTAGGTGCTCGGGGACTTCATAAATCCTGCTAGGAATTCTCACACTTAAGATGCGGGGTCAGGAAAAGGTGTATTTACCAGTCCAGAGTCAATGGCATAACGCGGTCCCGCTCTCCAGAGGACCTGGGAATCTGGTTTTCGGGTGAGGGGAAGAAGGGGAAAAGAAAGGGAGAGCAGAAGTGTGTGTCTATGCATTTTCAACCCATTCCTGGAATTTTCGGCTATTCCTACCAACTTGAAACCTAAAACTAAAGCCATAGGAATAGGGAATGGGAGATTAGTGGCCAATGGGACAATCTTAATTTTTGAAAAATCAATATTTTACTGCCTTACTTAAAAAAGAAAGAGAGAGACAGACTTATGAAAGCCGTCGGATCCCTTGCGCTGACATGCTCACCTCCTCACAGTCCCTGAAAGGTGCTTAAACAATCAGGTATAATCAGGGTAAATAATGTATTCTATACTACATGCGTGCTAATCTCGTCAGCAGCCTAATAAATCGTCCATAAAACACAAATCTAGATCTGTAGATCTCAGTGAGCAAATAGTGGAACCATAGACTGACTATGAGGGAACCGTTTAAGGTCGCAGATGTCTTCTGCTAAGCCCCTCATTTATTGATCGCCCTGGAACCGAGGAGCCCAAGGGAACCCACGTTGGTAGGGAGATGGGGCGAGTATCAGTGGGAATCTCTGTTGGGGTCCAGTTGGGGAGGAGAAAGACATTCCCTTTCCGGTGGTAGTCAGTCCAACCTGGGAAGCTCCTGGTTAACAGCAGCCTGCTTCAACCCTCTGGGGATAGAGGGATGTTGGCGACCACCCATTCCAACTCAGTAAATATCAAGTAGTTGATAGAAATTGCCGTAGGGGTCGATCACCCCTTTCATTCTAGCTATGTTTGTTTAATCTGCGTTCCGTGTGGGGGTATTTCTACGAGTGTGGGGGTATTTCATCAGCTAATCCCAGCTCTAGCCATCTTTAGTTTTTATTTCTCAGAATATCTTATCTTTCTGCAAACATTCTGCTCACTCCACCCCATCCGGGGACTTCCGTGTGAATCTCGAATAGTCTGTGTCGATAGTGGCCAAGTTTTCGCTCTAGAAGTCTTTGAATCCGATTCCTAAATTACCTCTAGATAGCCTCTGTTCCAGTGGGTCTATTGAATTCGCCCGGCGCCGCTTTAAGCAGACTTCTGAATTTCTATGAACGAGATCTGGCTTCTGCTCTTATCCTTCTATCTTAGCACGCCTAAACTTCTTTATATTCTTCAGCTTTTCCGAGTTTGTAACTCTTTAGATAATTTTATGTGTGACTTTCCGAAGCCCCCTCCTTGCAGCCCTCCCAGCCTATTTAATAACCCTAGTTCCCGAATAGGAGGGAGAGTGGGAAGGGAGAGGAGGAGGGAACATTTTCCTGTAGGTATAGAAAATGACAAAGCATTTTAAATAAAGGTCGCATCTCTTCCCGTCCCTCCCTGTCCTCTTCCCTTAGTCCGGGACAGCAAACTCTGGTCCCTGGCCCTGTGTCCCTCCCCCCCTTACCCTCTCCCCCTGCCTTCCATCCCTCCCCGCCCTCTCAGCTCAGCGGTAGCGGCAGGAGGGAGAGATGCCAGGGCTCTTCAGTCATACAGCTGGCTTGGGCATCATTGGCTCATGCCTGGGACACGAAGCTGCAAAAGAGAACAAATCTGGCGTCGAGCCCGGGAGACTTACAGTCCTGTTATGGAGAGGGTGTGCGTGTGTGAGTGTATGTGTGTGTGTGTCCCTGAGAGGGCTTCTCCTCTTTGCTCCTCCCCTCTCCCCCCCCCCGCCTGGGGGCCTTGCATCACCGCCCTCCCCCCCTTCTCTAGCCCCTCCCAGTCCTCCTCTTCTCCAGCCCAGTCTTGCTAGTTCTCTCTGGGAAGCTATTAATAGCATTACGTCAGCCCGAGACTGGCAACCCAGTGTAAATACCATCACTCCCCACTATATAAAAAGGGGTGATGCAACCTCGCTACTAGTCAGAATCCCAAGCAACGAGGCTGAGAGAGGAGCTTTGCTCGCCCAGCAGCTACAGCGGCAGCAGCGGCAGCAGGGCAGGCGCCGCCTCCGCTTCCAAGCGTCCGGCTCCGGTATCTCGTCCCCAACTCCAGCCTTAGCTCGGGAGAGGCTCCTTCTTCCCTCGGCTCCGGACAGCCCGAGCCCCGCGCCCTCCGCGGACTGTCAGGAAGCAGCGAGGCGGGAGGGAAGAAAGAAAGGTAGGTGAGCGCCGAGGAAGGGGGATGGCTTTGTACCTGTCAGCTCCCCCCCTCCAGTTCAGCCTCCCAGTCACTCCCGGCCCGAACCCTTCTTCTGCCGCGGCTCGTGGGACTCCTATCCGCGCCGAAAGAACTTACCGGGAACTTTGTTCACACAGTCCCAGAGCTTTCTCAGCCGCTTAGAAAGTTTCCTGAAGCCATCTCTGTGTGTTGTGTGTAAGACAGAGGGAGAGGGTGCGAAAGGAGGAGAGACTCCCCCAAATCCACAGCCCCCCTCAAGCTGGGATACTCTCCGCTGTCTTCTGGGGGGAGACTGTGGGGAAGCGTGAGGCGGTGGAGGGGAAAAGTAAAGGGGGATCTCGGACTGCGCTAAGCCCTCTCCTAGACGCCAGCCTCCCCTGCCCTCCCCACTCCTAGGACGATCCCTAGCTCCTCTCTTTTTCCCTTCCCCCGCAACTCCCCCCATTGCTCCTCTCCCAGGCGTCTGGAGACTAGATTTGGATGAATGGGAACCGGGTGGACCGCAGGAGGAGAAATCGCGCCCACGGGGGGGCGCCCCGGGTGCCTGGGAGAGAATGGAGCGCAGAGGCTGCGGGGGCCCTCTCGGGATGAGGAGCGAAACTTAGTTTGAAGTTTAGCACCAGTTTCCTGGCTCTGGGGACGAAGGAGGAGGGAGCCTTTAAAATTATTGTCGCGTCTGCCACCGCAAAATGTCCGGGCTCGCATTTCTCGTCTGGGCTTTTCCTTTCTTCTTGCTGATTCGCTTTTTTTCCTATCTCATTTTTAAAAAATATTGTTATTTTCTCATACATCTAAGGAGTCTTTGTCTCTTAATTGGGGTAATCATTCTAAAAATCAAGAGTTGGGAAGGCTAATGAAAGTCTTCTATTTTTGTGGAATCTACCCTATTCTTATCTCCTCTTCCCCCCCCCCCCCTTTAGCTATATAGGTGTGTCCTTAAGTAATACTTTTAAGGTTTCCCGAGGCTACGGTATTCTCGGGGGAGGGGAGGAGGGCGAGTAGGGGAAGGGAGCAGGAGAGGGAAATCCTATCTCTCAAAAGGATAAAATTTGATAATAGCTGTGGACATTATTTGGGGTTTTACCTACTGGAAAGGGTTGGACTAAATGTTCACAAAGGTGATTACTGATTATTTTTATTATAAAAAGTGCCCCAAGAGATTATTTGTATCGGCATGAGATAAACTGAGGCAGTGCTATCACTGAGTGACAACCAAGGCAATTACTTCAGGAATCCTCTCCTTTCTTTTTCCCTCCTTTGTCTCCTCTCCTTTCTTCTCCTGTTCTTTAGTCTCCCCCTCTTTTCACATCTTTTTCACTCTTTCTACCTCTTCATCTCCTTTTCCTCCAGTTCTGTTACAGTATTATCTCTGGAGATGGATTAATTTCTGCATTGGTTTAGAGGGATAAGGAAGCTTAAAAGACACTCTGCTTGAAACTAGGTGATGAGGGTTCAAATCCTAGTTTCATTGCCATCCCCAAATAGTTATATATTTTTGGAATAGTCTTCCATTTGGACCTCCATCTCTCTTGATCTTTAAAATGAATAAGAAAACATTTTGGTCCCTTTCTACCTCCCAGGTGGAAAATATGCCATAGAATCAAATAAAATGAAGTGGGACAGAATATTAAGCAATTAATGAAGCAGTGGTCCAGCAGAGAGAGTGCCATCCTAATAGGTTCCAGTCTTACCTTTGACATATACTGGTTTTGTGGCTCTGGCCAATTTGCTTAACAGCCCAATCTTTTAGTTAACTCCCTAAGACTTTAACTGTCAGATAAGGTGCTAGCTTGCTTTGGTAGAGGTAATTTCCTCACTGGCAGTTTACTTAACCAAATAAATTACAGACCCAAAAAAGGATCTAATTTACTGGATCTAAAAATTACAGGTCCAAAAAAAGATTGATGAAAAATTGAGCTCAAACTTTCACCACTGTAAGATGGAAATAACAATTGTGCTACCTATCTCGCAGGATTTTTGTACCAAAGAAACTGTCTTGTTAAGCCCAAAGCACTGTGTAAATTGTGATACTATTAATAATAGCTAACATTTCTATAGGGCTTACTATGTGTCAGCCTCTTTAAAATTATTACTCCATTTGATCCTCACATTATTATGGGAGTGACATTACTATCTCCATTTTGCAGATTTGGAAACTGAGGCAAACAGGTTCTTCAATTTGCATAGGATCCCACAGCAAGCGTCTGAGGTCATATTTGAATTTAGCTCTTTCTGATTACAGATGCATAGATCTATCTGTTGTGGCACCTATAGAGTTGCCCTTCCTGTGATACTTTTATAAAAGGGACAGTGATTGGAAATAACTTGTAGCTTGGAACTCTGAATCTATTGAGGTAGCTGTTTCCCTCCTTCTCTCATAAGCTTCTCTCTTATCCTTTTATATTCATCTACTTGGTCATTTCCTTTTTTTTCCCACTTTCTTCTGCCCTAAGTTTGTCAGTGTTTCTCTTGGGACCTTTGATGATCCAGTGAGCAACTGAGGTTGCTGCCAATAGCTCAACTAAGTTAATTATGATTAGAGACTCATAATAAGAAAATTATAATTAAGTGGAAGTGGAAGAACCCTTGATTCTATCTCTTCTTAGACAAAGGACAGCATCATGTGGGATACCTCGTTCACATTCTTTTTTTTTTTTAAATGTTGGCTATGTAACAGGGTTATTTGCTTTCAGTGTTGCCCAACCATCAATATAAGGAAGGATACAAAGAGTACACCACAGAAACTTTTCAGGGGAGAAACAGCTTCCTGTACGTGAAACTAGTTCATAACTCTGGTTGGGAATTACTGCTGCCAGCAAATAGTGAAGGTAGAATTTATTAGGTGTGTTGAAAAAGCCTAGAGGTCAATGAAAGTACAGAAAAAACTTAAAGCCTGGATGAATGCCTGGTGGTTAAAATTAACTCCTAATTAATTGGTCTTAATTACATCAGCAACCAGACTAAATAATCTCTGATTAATCCCAACAGAACTGAAAAATGAATCCCTGAGATATGAAACTAAAAAATGGGGCCACCCAATTTACATAATAATGCTTCTTTGTATAACACTTCAGGGTTGCTAGGGGGAAAGTGCTGGGCTTGGAGTCAGGAAGACCTGAGTTCAAATCCAATCTCAGACATTTTATTTGCTAGCTGGGTGATCCTAGGCAAGTCATTTACCCTGTTTGCCTCAGTTTCTTAACTCATGAGATCCATGTTTTTTCTTCCTACATTTATTACCACTTATTAGCAGTGTAACTTTGAACAAGTCATCTTTCTGAGGTTCAGTTTCCTCATTTGTAAAATGAGTAGGTGGTCCCCACTTTGGGTGTTTACTTCCAGTGAGTTAAAAATTAATCAGATCATAAGTAATAATCATTTTGGAGGCGCAGGGCCTGGAGATAGGATTTTATTGATATAGGGAGCTCTTAGTATGAAAAACTCCTCTAAATTGCCTTCAGATTCTCTCTATTCACACAGATTATGTATAATTTAGTTTTAGAGAATCACTCTGGGATTTGCTGAAGGCCAGTCTCCATCTGTCATACTATACCAACTCTTAGGGCACAACTTAATGGTTTTGTTTTATAAATTAAAGAATTGAAGTTCAGAGAGGTTGAAACCTCCCTGCCTTTGGTATCTTAGCTGCTGGACCTAGAATCAGTATTTTCTAGTCCCAACCTGATTTTATTTGCCTTTCTTCAAGCTAGCTGGAGGAAGGAACTAGAATGAATGGTCAATAAAACACCTCCATTGGAGTCATAATCTCATAAGGCATAATATTTCATGGGGGAGATTTATAGGGGAGGCATGAAAATTGAAAGTGAAAATTCAGTATAACTGTAGCTACTAAACAAGTAAAATGTGGGAGCCAGGTTCCCAGAAATGTTTATCTGTTAAGGGAATAAACCATGGAGAGTTTCATTTTCTTTAAAATGAAGAAACTGAAAGTCATGCCATTTATGATTAGGTAGAAAGAACACTAACTATTATTTTGCTCTTTGTATGTCTAAATCTGAGGACAATTATGGAAAAAAGTAAAAGCTTCTAGAAATTATCAAAAGAATTTAAAAAAATTTATATGAAGAGAAATAATAATAGTCATTTATTTATATAGTACTTTAAAGTTTACAGATCACTTATACAATATCTCAAATGATTCTTACATCCTCTTGTAAAGTAAGACCTATTTCTTATCTTTATTTTTTTTAAAGATGAAGAAATTGAGGTTCATTGAAATTAAGTGACTCGGGGTCATACAACTAGTAAAAATGTCTGAGATTGGATATGCCCTAAGAATTCCCCATTCCAACACCCAAATTATAGTCTAGTGTACTCACTGAAGAATTCTTTGAAATAATGTTCACATTTTTGTAACTCCTAAATCATTTAAAGCTATGTTTTTGATTGAAACATTCCACAACACTGACATCCTTCACCTTTTTCCATTAGGAATGCCAACTTTTCCACTGAAAAAGAAAAAGGAAACTTTGCTCAAGGCTTGAAATAGGCAGACCACCAGCCATGAGTGCTCATTAATAAACTTGGATGGGTGGAAAAATGGACCGCCTCTCAAATCTGGCAGAATTTATTATACAGAGCTACCCTGCTAGAAGGCAGCCATTCCTAGGAACAAAGAGTTAGCTGATGGTGTCTCTGGATTCCATCACTGAACTATTTGGTTTTTAATAACATTGGGGATGGGAGGCGAAAAGGAGAATGCAGGGGAGAATGTTCAGATAGTGACTCTGGAAGACTGGATTCTCAGGGAAGTTTATAACTGTCAGAAAGAAGTATCCTTCTAACTTTCTAAGATTATAGGATTAAAGGATAGAGGTACATCACTTCTGATTCATAAACCAGGGCTTCAGGAGCAGAATTTTTTACATTTTTTAGGTCTATCAGAAGAGCAAACAGATCCCCTACCATTAAACATTCATAGCTATGGGAATCTTGAGTCAATCACTCGCTATTCAACAGGCATTATTAAACATTATATTATTCGATGATCTCTAAAATCCCTCCCAGCTCTAGACCTACACTCTTTTTAATATTCAGCGTACTGAGCCTTTTCTTTATGGTTCTCTCTCTCTCTCTCTCTCTCTCTCTCTCTCTCTCTCTCTCTCTCTCTCTCTCTCTCTCTCTCTCTCTCTCTCTCTCTCTTTCTCTGCTGAAGCAATTGGGGTTACGTGACTTGCCCAGGGTCACACAGCCAGGAAGTATTAAGTGTCTGAGGTCAGATTTGAATTCAGGTCCTCCTGACTTCAGGGCTGGTGCTCTCTCCACTGCATTAACTAGCTGCTCCCCCACCCCCCTACTGAGCCTTTTCCTAATCCATTCAACAAAAAGCAAAAAAGTAGAGAGAGAAAAATAATAATAAAAAAATGAATTTATGAAGCAAGGATGAAAAAGAGGGAATTTAAATTCACATAAGTGGATGTCCCAAAGGAAAGAAGTCTCTGAGTTTTACTCTAATCAGTCAGGTGGTTTAGTGGATAGAGTACTAGATTATTATTGGTAAAACCTTGTACAAGTCATTTAACCCTGTATGCCTCAGTTTCTCCATCTGCAAAATGAGCTGGAGAACAAAATAGCAAAAAACTCCATTATCTTTGCCAAGAAAATTCATAATAAGGGTCATGAAGACTCAACAAAAATTTTAATTCATTTTCCTTCCCTAATTATCTCTACCACTATCTCCCTCCTCCCATCAACTGACCAGACTGAAAGAGGAGGGTAACTTTCTAGCCTGAGAGTTACCTTGCAGTCATCCCCACAGAATGTCACAGGCAGCAGCAGGGAGGAAGTCACGCCTGGGCAGGCATGTGTGAACGAAGGCTTCATTCTTTCAAGGGCACTGGTGCATCACTTGGAGGATAAACAACAGCCAGAGGGTCAGATTTGGGATTTAAAATTTCTAAATGAAATCCTGGCCATCCTTTCTAGATTTTCTCTTTTTAGCTGTGCCTTTCTCCTCCTAATCATCAAGTATTAGAGGTGAAAGGAACCTTAGAGATCATTTGCTTCAGTCCCATCATATTGTTGTGTCTAAAGAATCATATTGCTAAGTAGGTGGTAAAGAAGGGCCTGTATGGACCTTTGGCCCTGTGCTTGTTCTTCTAACCTTGTTTGTGTTTAAATTTCTCTATATACTTTGCCCCTCATTTTTCATTCATGTGCATTAGACCATAGAATCATAAATTTTTGAGCTGCAAATTATCTTAGAAGTAGCTCACTTTTTCAGCACTGTGGTAGCAAAATGTTTTAATAAACATTTTTTTGAAGAAAAAAAAATTAAATGTGATCTTTATTAGTAACATTTTTTTCATCACTTTCCTAAATCTAAATGATCAGCGGCAGAAGAAATGTAGAACCAACTTGTAATGTTTTCTGATTTCTGAGATATAAATGTTCACACTGAAAATTTGACTATGAGTTTTCCCTAGTGTTGATCTAGGTTAAGCCTCTTTTTCTCATTTGAAGAAACTGAGATCTAGAGAAGTGAAATAATTGGGGGAATTAGTGGCAGAAATGTGTCTCCTTATAGTCTGTCTTCTTGTTAAGGCTAGGCAAACCTGTGCATGTCTTCCCAGAAGTATAAAACTTGCTCATAACAGGAATTTTTCTTCTACCCCGGGGGGAAGCAAAAACAAATACCTCTTCTTTTCCCTTTATTTTATTAACTTTTCAATGGTTAACTTTAAGAAGTGCTTCAGTAGATAAGATATAGGGAACTGAAATAATTTAGATCACTAAGCAACTATTTATTCTATATTATAAATTTTAATGTGAAGAAACCATCCACCTCCCTATTCCTCCCTCTACACACACACAATTCTTTTCCTTTTATGTTCACCCACTGAAAGGTTTCCGCTGATTTCAGATGCTCTTTTAGCTTTTATTTTTTTTTTTTTAAAGAGATCCTGAAAGCAGTTATATAGTTGACCACTGTGCTGAGAAAAATATATATTACCTCTTTAAAAACTTCTGGGGAATGGGTGCATATGTGATGGCTCTTTTGAACTTAGAAGTACAATCTCAGGTTTCCATGCTTCTAGCTTCAGTTTTTAATCCTTCTTATCGTGCTGCAAGTTAGATGATGCAATGTCCAGGAATCAGGAAGATCTGAATTCAAATATGGCCTTAGATGTTTCCTAGCTGTGTGACATGACCAATCATTTGACTTCTCTCTGCATTAGTTTCCTGATCTGTAAAATAAGAATATTAATCACAGTACTCACATCACAGGATTGATGTGAGGAAAAAATGATATAAAATTTGTACAGTGTTTTGCAAACCTTAGGGTTTGTGAATTCTAGTTATGATTACTTTTATTGTTATTTTTATTATATTATCTACTATGCTGAAAATTTTAAGAGAAGTATTAAGAGCAACAACAACTAACCATAAGAAAATTTCTACATTGGAATCAGTCTCAGAGGCTGGTTTCTTCTGGCCTCAGTTTCTTTATAAAAATGAGGAAGGTATATTAAGTCATTCCTAAGGTCTTTTTTAGCCCCAAATACTCTGGATAAAATTTCCCAGTATAATACTAGTAACTTCTGGTATTGTTTGGAAGTGGAAGTTCTTAGGCTCATTCCTGAGGGCATTCCTTTTGGTCTTGGTCTTTTTTCAGCAAAATGATGCTTCAACATCCAAGCCAGGTCCCTGCCTCTGAAGTCAGCGCAACAGCCATTGTTCCCTGTCTGTCACCTGCTGCATCTCTGGCGTTTGAAGATTTCACAACCCTTACCCCCCTCGTCAAGGAAGAGCTGAGATTTGCCATCCAAAACAAGCATCTCTGTCACAGGATGTCCGCTACATTGGAGTCCGTCACAGTGAGCGACAGGCCTATTGAGATGTCCATCATGAAAGCAGAGGTACTTCTATATTCCAAGGCTCTTCTCTTTTCCTGATATACATAGGCCCTCTAGCTGAGGAAGTAGGCCCAAAATCAGTATGCATGAACTCTGGAAGAATTTAGAACAAGTTATAAGTTGGTAGAGCCATAGGAGGTTTTTATAGGAGAGATAGAGAGGTATGGGGTCCATCTCAAATCTTTGAGAATATCATACAAGAAAATTATCATATCCTCTTATAGCTGCTACTGTCAAGGATGGAGCCTGGCCTTCAGGGAGGACTAAGACAAAGTAGTTGTCTTGATTTTCTGATCAAATATTTTCAGATAATCCAGGTCTCAGTGAATTAATATTTAATTTGGTACCTTCCTTAGTTAGAATACCATACTCATTTGGTGTCTATAGCTACAAAAGCTTAGCTACTATTTCCCTCAGCCCACAAGATGAGAGAATGTCATGGGGAAGGAAGTCTTCTTTCTGGGAATAGTCTTTCTAAGAACCTTTCTCTAGAATGAAGAGCCCTTTAATGTAACTTTGAGATATGGTGTAGGATTTGGGAGCTCATTTGGGGTCATGTTTTTATGTCAAAGGTCTTTTTTTTTTTTTTTCTTTGTTAAGTCTGACATTCCTGGGCATTTTATTTTTGTTGGGGGAAAGTCAATTTGATCCAACTCTAAAGGAACAATCAGTCAATCAACAAGTATTTAGTTAAAGTGTTTACTTTTACATCAGGTATTATGCCAGGCTTTGGTATATAAAGATGAAAATGAAATTGTTCCTGCCTTCAGAGAACTGACATTCTGTTAGGAAAAATAATAAATATACATATAAATATAAAATAAGTAAGTACAAGATATAAATAAGGTAATGGAGTAGAGATAAGACATCTAGGAAGGAGGCCATAAGGAAAAGCTTCAGTAGGTGCTATTAGAACTGACCTTCAAAGATTCCAAGAGTTAGAAGAAAAGGTGGATTGTATTCCAGGCATGAGGAACAATCAAGGAAAAGGCCCAGAAATGGGAGTGTACAGTGCGAAGAACAGCAAGAAGACCTGTTTGGTCAGGCTGTAGAGTTTGTGGAGGATAAAAATGTGTAATGAAACTAGAAGGGTAGACTGGAGCTATATTGGAGTCAGAAGGTAATTTAGAGCTGCTTAAGAATTCTTGGTTTGAAACTATATGGTTCCCCCTTTTTCTTATAGCCTTCAAAAACTATATTTTATAGGAATGGTAACAGGATGATGGCCTGCAAGCAGCCCTACTGTTATCCTTGATTCAGCTCAATTAGCCTTTATTCTCAAGTGTAGATGTAGGGTCCAGACCTTTGCCTAGAACCTTTGCTGCTACTGTTTCTCTGACAGCAGGCTACAGTGGAAAGAACCTTGTTTTTAGAATACTTTGGATTGAAACCAAGGATACTACTAGTTGGGTAGTCCTGGGCAAGGCACTTAGCTTCTGAGGTATAAACACTGACACTGTCTCCCTCCCAGGCTTGTTATATGTAAAAAGTTAAAAGATGCCATGAAAATATGGTGTTCACCTGTCATCTTTGCTGGCAGAAAGGCAGATCTCTCAGCTTGGGAGTTCTGAGGTGCAGGGGTCTAAGCCAATCAAGTATTCACACTAAGTTCAGCCTTAAGTATCTTAAGACTTGTAAAAAGTTCTTTATAAAAATTTGATCCTGGATGGGAGATTTTGTTATCTCCATTTTACAAATAAGGAAACTGAAGCTAAGTTTTCAGTCATGTCTTATTCTTTGTGATCCCATTTGGGCTTTTTGGGTAGAGATACTGGAGTGGATTGACATTTCTTGCTCCAGTTTATCTTATAGATGAGGAAACTGAGGCAAACAGGGTGAAGTGACTTGTCCAGAATCACACAGCTAATGACATGTCAGGTTAAATTTGAAATGAGATCTTCCTCACTCTCAGTTCATGGCTCTGTCTATTGCACCACTGAATCTCTGGTAATAGGAGACACCAGGTTATCTAAGGAAGGATAGATTGATCAGCATTTTCATTGGATCCATGAGTAGCCCTTGTACTTCAAGCCTGGGTGAAATAAGTTGGAAAGAAAGAAGGAGGGAGAGAGGGAGAAGAGGAAAGAAAGAAAGAAGGAAAGAGGGAAGAAAGAAGAAAGGAAAGAAGGGAAGAAAAAAGAAAGAATAAAAGATTTTCTAGAAGAAGGGGACAGTATCTCCCATGTTGTAAAGCTAAGTGACGAGTCAGAATGGCCTTGGTTTATTTAGTCTGGGCATCTCAAAGCCAGGTGGAGGCAAATTAGGCAGTCACCTTATACGGTGCCGTACAGGAGGATTATAGGATTTAGCGGTAAAATGAAATTCTTAGAAATTATATGTAGTATCCAACCCACTCATTTTCAGGGGAAGTAACCAAGGCTTAGACAGGTTGCCTGAGGTCACACTGGTAATAAATATCATTGACAAGTTATGAATCAAGATTCTTTGAATATTTCTATTAACCTGGTACATAGTAGGGTGCTTAAGAAATACTCATTGAATTGAATTGATTCCAAATCCATTATCCTTTCCACTATATCAAAGTTCAAGAAAAGGCATTTTTTAACATAAAATTTAAGAAGTGTACAATAGAGGCAGTTTGTTATAGTGAATAATAGACAAGAAGATTGAGTTTCTCACTGTGTAACCCTAGGAAACCTTTTAATGTCTGAGCATCCCCTAGGGACTCTAGAACAAATTGAATAGCAAATCTGCCTCAGTGGAAGTAGTTTTCACACAATCAGAGTTTCCTACACTATTGAAAACCACAGGACTAGAACAAAAAGAAAAACAAAAACACACTTTTATTTCTCAAAAATGTTTTCTGCCGTGGCACAGGAGTACTTATTTTGTGATAAGTTGAATTTGTTCACAATGAAAACTCCTGGATATGTAACTTCTAAACCTTGTCTTGGATAAACAATTTGTATGTAATTGTCCCAGCTCAAGGTCACCCTCACATGATGGGAAGGATTATACAATGATCCCAAAAGTGATCTTCTTCCCACTTTGTCCAGAATGCTTGTATGACTATTATTAATCACCAGTGATATGAAGAATATACACATATACATACATACATATAATCTTTAAAGATTGTAGGTTACTTCATTGGTTATTTAATTTTTTTTAAATGCAGGAATATTTTATTTTCTCAACTAAATATAGTTTTCAATATTCATTTTTGGTAAGATTTTGAGTTCCAAATTTTTATCCCTTCCTTACCTTACCTTACCTCCTACCTCCCCAAGACAGCAAACAATCCAATATAGGTTATTCATGTACAATCATTTAAATATGTTATTTCATTTGACCTCATAATAACCCAGTGAGATAGGTACTCTTATAATCCCACAGGAAACTGAGGCTGAGTATGACTAAGTGATTTGCTCAAGATCACACATCAATCTTCCAAACCACGAGTTTGACACATTATTATTCTTTATACCTGTTCCCACACACCCAGCTGCCAGAACTAAGTATATTTCAAACATTAAGTTTGAAGAATATTTTTCTTTCTTTTTGTTTTCAAGTAGTAGTAATTTTGCAGAGATATGTTTGTTTCTTGTAATAAAGGATGTATTTTTTGGTTTTATTAAGTTTGCCCCTGAAGAGGATGAAAGAAAAAAGAGAAGAAGGGAAAGAAATAAAATCGCAGCTGCAAAGTGCAGAAACAAGAAAAAGGAGAAGACAGAATGTTTGCAGAAGGTGAGTAGTTGACTTTCAGCCTTTGGCTTCTCATCTTCCTTTCTCCAGAATGCTTCTCCTTCAGAACACAGAATAAGATTATCAATTTTAAAACCCAATTAGCCCCTTTATGCTAGGGAGAATGGTTAGGAAAGCTTGTAGGAACAATAGAAATGTTGGCTTCTAAGTTAGGAAAAGATAATGCTGTTAGTGCAATGAAAATGCATCTGGAAACCCAAAAAGGCAGGTGTGAGAAGAGAAAAAAAAGGCATCCTCCCCACTGCTGATCCTAATCAGTACCAACCAGTCTCTACAAGTCTGGAAGCTTCCAGCTTACCTGGCACGTCAGTACAAATAGAGAAATTTCATTTAAATTGTTTCCCTAGAAAAGAAAGCTGCCAACTTGAATTTGGTATGTTCTTGCAACCCTTTGATTAATTTCCCTCAATAAATTATTTTTCTAAAAAAAAAAAAAAATTAAAATTAATTCTTCTCAATTGGGTGTTCTTTCAGGTGTTTTACTCTCAATTTTTTCTTTTGTACCCCAAATATAGTCTGAGCCTCTTTCTTGCTTCTCAACAGAGAAGAGTAATATTGTATCCCCAAAACAAGGCTGGACAATTTTTTTGTTTGTTTTTTGGGGGATGTCAGGCTTCTAGGTAGAGCTTCTAAGAGAGGGGTTTTTTAACTTGTTTTGTATCATGGACATTTCTGGCCAGCTGTCTAAGTTTATAAACACACTTTCAGAATAATGCTTTCAAATAATAAAATAAGTGCATAGGATAACAAAGGATACCAATTACATTGAAGTAGAATTATCAAAATATATTTTTTAAAAACTGAGTTCACAGACTTCAAGTTAAGAATCTATTGATTTAAGGGCTTGAGTTATTACTGCTTCCTCTCTCTCTTCCTTTCCCATCCCAAATACATGTCTTCATTTTGCTTTGGCTTAGACACGGTCCTAAGAGTCTGTGTATAAAGATTATTAAAAGCCTTGTAGAGTCTACTACCTCCTAAATATACTAAACCTAGGTATAATTCTAGAAAATAGCTCCATTTCAGAAAGGTTAGACTCCCATCCATTATGGAGATTCCCATAGAAGAACCTGAGGAAAATCCCAAGTTCTAATAAACATGTCTCAAGTTCAAGAATCATTAAACTTCTCTCTAATGATTGAGGAAGCAAATAAAGCTCCTTCCAAAGTTGTCCAAGAGGAGCTGGACACTGCTGCTTGGGACCATAGTCTGGAACACTGAATTTGACCTTTTGCCAGTTGCCTTCAATACAAGTCCTTATTATTTGTGCTTTTCCCTCAGGAATCAGAAAAGCTGGAAAGTGTGAATGCTGAGCTGAAAGCCCAGATTGAAGAGCTCAAGAATGAGAAACAGCATTTGATATACATGCTCAACCTCCACCGGCCAACATGTATTGTTCGAGCTCAGAATGGGAGGACACCCGAAGATGAGAGGAACCTCTTTATCCAACAGATAAAAGAAGGAACATTGCAGAGTTAAACAGACATGATATGGAGGCGATTGAGGAATCCTCCTTTACTTCACTTCTATACCAAGAAACCCGAAGCTATCGGAGATCTAACTTTCTCTGCACTTCTAGGATCCTAGTAACCAAGAGCTGTCCAGGAGGCCTTGTTAAGCACAAGGAATTGTTAGCTTAGCTGTGACTTTCTCAAATCCAGGGAGTTGGCTTTTGGTCTAAAGGAAGAAAGTCTTGGGCCCCTGACTCTAGGTCTTTAGGACTTGACATCTTTGCTGTTCCTAGAAGCTGCAGACATGCCCTCCAGATGGGTTAGTGTCCTGCTAGTGTCCAGTTCCTGTATTTGTCTTGTTTGGATGATACGAACATTCTGGCTTTCAGTGATAGATGTCAGCAGTACATCTGGGTGTAGGGGTGGGACTGAGCCTGCCCTCCATTGACCGCTGGTAGGTAAAGCAGACTTACAGTGGGGTTTATCAGTGTTTTGCAGTGGCCAGGGATATGCTTTCTAGCCAAATGTGCTGATATGTTACAGGAATTACTGTACTCGGAGGCCTTCGTTTTCAAACCTAAGCATTGTACTTACTCCCTCTTCTCCCCCCTTTTTTTCATAACACTTGTGCAAATTTTCTTATGACTCATCTCAGATCTGGGATTATGAGGGGTTTGGGCCTTGTCCCTAACTTCATCTTCTTGTAAAACACTCAGTAACTGAGTTAGCATTTTAGCGCAATGGGCAGGGGCCCTGGGATTGCTGCTTTGCCCCAAAGGAGAAAAGGGCTTTCTTGCTGAACAGACAATATACCATGAGCAAAGCTGATGGGTATTATTTAAAAGAAGTCTAGTGTAAACCCAGTTATGATGGTTATAAAAACATTTGAAAAAAAGCCATGTAACCTGCAAAGGATTAGACTTCTCAGCTATTAACTTAGCTTGTGAGTGACTTCTAGGGGTGAAACAGTCAAAGAATATTCTTTTCCTTTTCTCATTGCTGACTGCAGTCATTGTTCAAAGCCTGATAAAATTTAGGATTTAGTGACAGTGATATTAATGATATACATTTTTTTGATTATCAATTTTTTTTAAAAAAAAAATTTGAACCCAGGATGTTTGCAATTATGAGTAGATCTCTTGGTCAAAAGTATCCCAGTTACTGTCTAACTGTTAAAATTCTGATGTTTCTGTGAAATCCTCAGATTGCTAAAACTTATTCAATATTATCATTACAGTTTTCTGTAACAGGAAATATTACCTTATTTATCCTAATATTCTTAACCAGTCAATCTAATAAACCATGTGACTGAAAATGAATAACAAACACAAGTGTTGTGTTAGTTTCTTTCATTTGGGGGATTGTTCAGACTTGGTCAATTCCCCTCTTTTTGGTGTATACTTTCTCTAAAATTCATCATTACTCTGAAGAAACACTACTATCAGAAATGACTTACTTCAAATTCTGTAATTCCATTAGTAATGAAGATACAATATATCTACAAATCAAAGAGATACCTCAGCTACCAACATCTCTCAAGTCAACAGTGCCCAAAGAGCGAACTTTTTCAACCATATCAGAGACTTTTTAAAGTTTTGGCTTCTAGAACAGAACATCTTATTATACTTGAATTGGATGTATTGTGATATCTTATGTTTTATAGATAAATGCATTTCAATGTGTCCAGAGTAGGGGGAGGAACATTGATTCACAAGGCGGGAAAAGATGGTTGTCCTCATGGTGCAAGGAAAAGTCATTAGACTTTTGGGAGGCAGGATGGCCAGTTTGTAATGTTAGCTTTGTCATTAAAAGTCCAGGTGATCTCAAGCAAGTCAGTTTAGCTCCTTAAGACTCAGTTTCCTTATAATTATAATAGCTAACAATCATGTAGTACTTACTATATGCTAGGGAATTTAAAATTATTGTGTCATTTGATTTTTATAACAACTCTTCAAGGTAGGTGATCAGCCCAGCATCACACAGCTATTAACTGACAGCAAATTTGAATTCAGGTCTTCCTGGCTCTAGGCCTGACACATTATCCACTGCACCACCTTGCTTCCCCAATGGTAAAATGAAGAGATTGGACTATATGATTTTCATGGTCCCTTCCCGCTCAGTTCTTTCCATAATTCAATGAAATCCAGTCATCTAAAATAAAAACATGCTCATCTCATTTTCACTGGTGAGTCAGTAATTTTATACTTTGGTAATAGAACTCAGTTAGTCTACTTGGTCCCCATTTGTATAAAACATTTAGCCAGAAATTTAAATCAGTCATTAAACTAAATTACTTTTGATTGTTATTGATGCTGGGAGAGACTTGTGAAAGATTAAATGAATTCTTGTGTCTTGGCTAGGGTGTGATATCACAGAAGCTGAGCTGGTCTACTTGTCCATTGAGTGACCCAAGAAATGTCACTTAAGGTCTAGATCTCAGTCTCTTCATGTGGTTTGAGAGGGTTGGACCAATCTAAACCCTACGTTTCCAACAAGTCCCTTATCTTTTGGGCTGAGATTTCTTGTTAGTGCATCATTTGTGATGTAGGCATCATATTGTTGCTGCTTCCTGTTGCCCAGCAGTATTTTCAAAATCTGTTCATTGCCTAAAGGATCAAAGAACCTCACTTTTGTCTTAAGAAAATCTGCTTTACTTTTTTCCTCTTGAGTTGGGTATTAGGCCATCAGAAAAAGCAGGTTGTATCAGTGACTGGACAAGGCTCAGAAGTCATAAAACTAGAGTTAATCAGTAAACTGCCAAGAATAGCAATGGGTTATGAGGAGAGAAAGAAGAAACAGTCATTACTAAGGAGATGGGGAGAAATAGAGGCCATTTAATGTGTCTTGTTAAGGAGATTTTTAACAAATGCATGAAAAAAATGTTTTTTGTATTCTTGTTGGTTATATTTTGAAATTTTAATAAAAAAAAGAATATGCAGTTGTGAGTGATTTCTTCCTTTTTGGTTTCACATACTGTGGAAAGTAATTCAGAAACACAGTTAGAAATGTTGTTACTTAGGGCAATTTGGTTTGAAAGCAGGAGAACAAGATAGATCAGGAGCTTGAGGTTGTAGAAAAGGAGAGAGCATCTTTGTAGTCTTCCTCTTTAATTATTTTTGTTTACTAGGTTCTAAGGTCAGTTGCTTTCATACTATAGAAGGAGTATAAGAGATACTGTGATTTCTAAATTTTGGTGCCCTTGAATAAAGCCTTATTTCCCTGCCTAATTTTGGTTTTACTCAGTATAAGCTTTCCTTCTGTGATATCTCAAAGTATTATCTTCCACTCATTCTGGCACATACCAAGGTTATAATCACCCTGGGACATGTAGGACAATGCGGATCTCAGTGAGAGGTCTTCCATACGTTCTACTTCATTTTAATATGTTCAATAACTTTTTCTATGAACCTAATTAATACAAAATTCTTATTTGTAACCCTGTCATTATCCTTCATTATGCTCCCTATTTTTCTGTAATAAGAACTTATTTTTGTGAGGTTTACAGAATATTTTCCTTACCCTAGTCTTTTTTAAAAATCCCTGTTCTATAAATAAGGAGACTCATTTTACAGAGGTTAAATGTTATACTACCAAGACATGCCTCGAAAATGGCAGGATTCTCACCTAAGTCCCTGCTGACTCTGGATCTGGGGCATCTCTCTATTTAAAATCTAATCATTTCCTTTTCTCATGGAATTGATAATAGTATGGTAAAGTCATAACTAGCCTTTTTTTTTTTTTTTTTTTTTTTTTTTTTTTGTATGTAGGCAGCTTAAATTGAACTGGGACAAGCAACACACAATATATCCTTAGATAATTTTTTGAATTCAGGATGCCAATCCTCACAGGCCATCTCCAGTCATCCTAATCTATATTTTAGCATTGGATCCAGATGGCACTGGAGAACATAGTGAAATTGATGATTTTACCCAACCCTTCCTCACTTCAATTCATAATATCACCTTCCTGCTGTCACCGTCCTTTTTGAGAAGGAAAAACAAACAACCATCAATCTTCATAGAAAAAAAACCCAGTTTTAGAGAAGCCACTCTTGGGAGAGGAGAGTGGAATATGGAGGAAAAAATGATGTACAGTCATCGGGTTGAAGAAACAAGCAAACTATTCTGTGCCTTCTTTTAACCTAATTTTTCCTAAGTACTATCCTCTGCTGTTTCTAAGCTAGTAACTATCTGACAATGCTTTCAGTGCCTTCTAAATTCAAAGCCCTTGGGCAATGCCCAGTCAGCTCGCCCTAGTTATTACTTTTAACTGCAGTGGTGTAAGAGAAAAGAAGAGATCCAAATTGTGCTGGCAAGGGCATAAAAATGGTGTAGTAGAACAAACGCTGGAGTGAAATGAAAAGATTTTGATTCAAATACTTGCTCTGCTGCTGCTGCTGCTACTGCTACTGCTACCACTACCATCACCTACTACCTATCACCACCATCATTACTATCACTATTATTACAACTGCTGCTGTTGCTACTATTGCTGCTGCTGCTACTATTATTATTGCTGCTGCTACTATTACTGATGCTGCTACTATTACTGATGCTGCTGCTACAATGATTACTGCAATTGTTGCTGCTACTATTACTGCTGCTGCTACTATTACAACCGCTATTGCTGCTATTATTACTACTGCTGCTGCTGCTATTACAACTGCTATTGCTGCTATTATTACTATTACTGCTGCTGCTACTATTACTGCTGCTATTGCTATTACAACTGCTATTGCTACTATTATTACTACTACTGCTGCTGCTGCTACTATGACTACTGCTGCTGCTGCTGCTATTACTACTACTACCACTACCACCACCACTGCTACTACTACTTTCTGGTGCTGCTTCTGGTGCTGCTGGTACTGATACTACTGCTACTATTTCTACTACTATCATCTCCCTACCTAATATTTGCATAGTGTTTTAATGAAGCAAATTACATGTTTTCTCATTTGATCATTATAATAACCTTCTGAGGTGGGTGTTATTATTACCTCCATTTTGCAAATAAGGAAATGGAGGTAGCCAGGGATTAACTAATTT
Organism: Sminthopsis crassicaudata; assembly: GCF_048593235.1. NCBI lineage: Eukaryota > Metazoa > Chordata > Mammalia > Dasyuromorphia > Dasyuridae > Sminthopsis > Sminthopsis crassicaudata. Next base: position 108,307,677 of record NC_133620.1, read on the forward strand.
GTCCAGGACCACATAATTACTAATAGTTTGAGGCAGAGTTTAGGTGCTAAATAAAGTTGGGAATTTCTCATTTAAAAGCCAGGTTCAGAATTCATTTGACCATTACAAAGAGGGGGAAATCAAGGTATTTTCCATCTTTATACTAGTTTCACATTGCAAACTTAGAGGAATAAGACATTAGAAATGAAAACCAAAATTAATTCCAAAGATTTCTGTTCTCTCACTGGGATAGAAATGATACAACCAAAGTTCTTTTATTATTATTTTTATTACAGCTTTTTATTTACAGGATATATGCATGGGGTAATTTTTCAGCATTGACAAATTGCAAAACCTTTTGTTCCAACTTTTCTCCTCCTTCCTCCCACCCCTTCCCCCAGATGACAGGTTGACATGCTAAATATGTTAAAGTATAAGTTAAATACTATATATATATATATATATATATATATATATATATATATATATATATATATATATCCATACAGTTGTTTTGCCATCCAAAAAGAATTGGATTTTGAAATAGTGTACAATTAGCCTGTGAAAGAAATAAAAAATGCAGGCAAACAAAAATAGAAGGATTGGGAATTCTACTTAGTCAACCATAGTTCTTTATGGCTCCATTGTGCCATGCTGTTTCTCCGAGAAACCCAAGATGCCTTCCAGCTGTACTCATTTCTATGGTGTACCTGAAGCAAACCTTCAGAAATAGCAATTTGTCTCTCCTGTTCCCCACACTTCCCTCTTTCAGTAATAGTCTGTTCCCCAATGATAGTTTCCATTTCAACCACAGGTGCCTAATGTTCTAATGCTCTTCTCTTCCTTTCCTTAACAAAACCAACTCCCAAAAAGAGCTTGGGAATATATTTTTGCTAAGGTATAAGTGATTGACAAGGGCTTAATCTTCTCAGTAACATAGGACAATTTTTCAGCCCAAGAGAAAAACCAAACTAATGGAATTTGAAGCATGTGATAGGCTAGGGGTGGGGATGAAAGAATTTGTCTAGAAGGGCTTTCTGAACATGCCTTAAGCTCAACAATAAGTAATGAACTACTAATAATTACTCTCTTCTCTCCCCTCTCCCCCAACTTCCCCAAGGCTTGTGCACTCACTGGGCTAGGATTCATGAGATCTGGATTTGAGATCCAAATTTGCCTTAGTTGTGTGATTTTAGGGAAAAGACTTACATTCTCTGCACTTCAGATTCCTCATCTAAAAAATAAGAGAGTTATTCCAGGATCTGTTTCAGCTTTAAGAATCCTTGGTTCCATTGCATATAATGACAGATTTTATTCAGTGTGTTGAGAACTATTGATGAATTTTTTTCCCCTCTTTATCCTCTTTTATAAAAAAATTTTCAACTTAAGAGATAGTTATCTGTCAAAGGATATGAACAGACAATTTTCAGTTGATGAAATTAAAACTATTTCCACTCATATGAAAGAGTGTTCTAAATCACTATTGATCAGAGAAATGCAAATTAAGACAACTCTGAGATATCATTACACACCTGTCAGATTGGCTAAGATGACAGGCACAAATAACGATGAATGTTGGAGGGGCTGTGGGAAAACTGGGACACTGATGCATTGTTGGTAGAGTTGTGAAAGAATCCAACCATTCTGGAGAGCAATCTGGAATTATGCCCAAAAAGTTATCAAAATGTGCATACCCTTTGACCCAGCCATGCTACTACTGGGCTTATATCCCAAGGAAATACTAAAGAAGGGAAAGGGACCTGTATGTGCCAAAATGTTTGTGGCAGCCCTTTCCATAGTGGCTAGAAGCTGGAAGATGAATGGATGTCCATCAATTGGAGAATGGTTGGGTAAATTATGGTATATGAATGTTATGGAATATTATTGTTCTGTAAGAAATGACCAACAGAAGAAATACAGAGAGGCTTGGAGAGACTTACATCAACTGATGCTAAGTGAAACGAGCATAACCAGAAGATCATTATACACTTCAACAGTGATACTGTACGAGGAGGTATGCTGATGGAAGTGGTTATCTTCAACATAGAGAAGAGCTAATCCAATTCCAATTGATTAATGATGGACAGAATCAGCTACATCCAGAAAAGGAACACTGGGAAATGAGTGTAAATTGTTATTTTTACCTTCTGAATCCAATTCTTCCTGTGCAACAAGAAATTTGGTTCTACACACATATATTGTATCTAGAATTATACTGTAATATATTTAACATGTATAAGACTGCCTGCCATCTGGGGGAAGGGGTTGGGGGAGGAAGGGAAAAAATCTGAATAGAAGTAAGTGCAAGGGATAATGTTGTAAAAAATTACCCATGCATATGTACTGTCAAAAAAAAAAGTTATAATTATAAAATTAAATAAAAATTAAATTAAAAAAAAGAGATAGTTATCTGATAGAGGAGATGGGAAGGGAAATGTAAAAAGGAAGAAAACAAGCACTTATTAAGCACCTACTATGTTCCAGACACTATGCTAAACACTTTATAGTTATTATCTCATTTTTTCCTCACAAGCATTGTGGGAGGTAAGTGTTATTATTATCTCTATTTTATAGTTGAGGGAACTAAAATGTAGATAATGTAAAAACAAAAGATATCAATAAAAATCTATGGTTCCTTATCATAATGTTTTTATGGGGTAGGAGAAGACAAATTTTATCATGACAGGTAACCCACACTGCCATTAGTATACATGTATAAGAATTTTTATCTTCCCCTTCTCTTTCTTCCCTTTTTTTTTCTTTTTCTCCTCCTTCCTTTCCTTTCCCCTTTCCCCCTTCTCTCTTTTTTCTCCTTTTCTCCTATTTCTGCTTCTGGTCCCTATTCTTTTTCTCTTTCTACTAGAGAAACTAGTAGATTATTAAATATAGTGTTATCTCAGTGCTTGAGTAAGAACACATTTATTAATTTCCTTGTAAATGTGATTTGATAGTTTAACTGGTAGTATTAATTGAATCCTAAAGTTTCAGACCCTATCCACTTTGGGCATCAGTTTCTAATTTGTAAAATGAGAAAGTTCTTTTCTATTCTAAAGCCTACTCATTATAAACTATCTCGTTCTTAACCCAGCCTCAATCTAACTCTCTTCTTGAGATGAAAGTATCTTCCCCAAATTTACATGAAATGAATTGATAGAAAGTGAAAGTACACAATTAGTACAACAATCGAAATGGAAATACCATTAAAATGAAGCTGAAGGTTGTGTAATTTTAATGACTAAACTTTGACCTGATTGCAGGCTGAGAAAATGTATTTATTTCACTAACGGGCTGGAGGATGATAGGCGTGGAATATTTCAAAGACTGTAAGACTTGTTCACTAAATTGGGTATATATATATTTTTTATTACTGAACTGCTTTTCCCCCTCTTTCTTTTTAAATCTTTGTTATTAGGGTAGGCTCAAAGTATAGGAGAGGAAGCCAGACAAATTAGGAAATGAATATGATATAAAAACAAAAGCTATCCTAAAACAAAAACAGAAAATGGAGGGGGGGAGGGCAGGGAACTGTCTTCCCCATCTGAAATATGGTAAAATTATAGCATTAGAGGGACTTCAATGAACCTCATCAGTCAATCAATTTTCTTTACTGATCACCTCTTGTGTACATAACTTTGTGTCTGATTCTGCTGGAGAGGTTTAGGAAGGGATTCCTGAGAAGTGCTCAGTCTAATGTAGGAGATAACATAAATAACAAAGAAATATTGCTGAAAGTTATGAACTATTATGCAACCAATTTACAGTTCAACTATAGAGACAAGTACCAAAAGATCAATTGTTTTAGGAATGAAGATATTATAGCCCTCTTCTAACTGGTCTTCTAGGCTCTTCTAATCCGTTGTTCATACAGTGGTCACATCACTCCACTCAAAACCCTTCAATGATTCAATAAAAGCCAATTTACCTGTAAAAAAATTCAAGGTTTGCCTCAGATCAGTGCAATCTTAACTTTCAAACCTTATCTTATGTTATTTCACTTCATGAGTGATATTTAAAGCCAAAATGGATTACTTGAAGACTATCATCTCTCACTATCCACAGATACACATTCTGCCTCTAAACTTTTGCTTAACACACCCTCTCCCATCTTTTCTCTCCTTCTAGTCAAGTTAACAAGTATTTATTAAGCACATACTACATGCTAGACTCTGTACTTGTCAATGGAAACTCAAGGAAAGGCAAAAGACAGTTCCTGCTCTAACAGCCTAATGGGGGGAAGACAATATGCAAACAACCATGTACAAATAAAATATAAACCCAGTTTAAATATCATTCCCTCTATAAAGCATTCCCCAATCTATGGGTCAAATCGTAAAATGTATCACAGACATGAATCAAGGAATAAAACATTTTTTTTTATTATAGCTTTTTATTTACAAGATATATGCATGGGTAATTTTTCAGCATTGACAATTGCAAAACCTTTTGTTCCAATTTTTCCCCTCCTTCTCTCCATCCTCTCCCCCAGATGGCAGGTTGACCAATATATGTTAAATATGTTAAGGTATAAGTTAAATACAATATATGTATACATGTCCATACAATTATTTTGCTGCACAAAAAGAATCTGACTTTGAAGTAGTGTACAATTAACCTGTCAAGGAAATCAAAAATGCAGGCGGACAAAAATAGAGGGATTGGGAATTCTATGTAGTGGTTCATCATCATCTCCCAGAGTTCTTTTGCTGGGTGTAGCTGGTTCAGTTCATTATTGTTCTATTGGAACTGATTTGGTTCATCTCATTGTTGAAGAAGGCCACGTCCATCAGAATTGATCATCATATAGTATTGTTGTTGAAGTATATAATGATCTCCTGGTCCTGCTCATTTCCCTCAGCATCAGTTCATGTAAGTCTCTCCAGGCCTTTCTGAAATCATCCTGCTGGTCATTTCTGGAATAAAGCATCTTTAATTGAGATTACAAGGTAGCAAACCTAGCACACTGAGGGATGTCCAGTGATTTTCCCAACCAAAAAGACCTATGAAAAAGCTTTTATAGCTTTGAGAGGGGGAAGAGATAAGTGAGGTAGGAAGGCCTGGTCATGAGATCCCAGTGACCCGTTATAATCTGTGCAAGGAAAGTCACTTCATTCTGGTTGTTTTGCCCTTCATGAATCCCAATGGAAGGGGGCAAGGACACTAGATACCAATATCCAGCTAGAGCTGGACTTCCCATAAGACAGCATCCCTGAGTGGAGGAGCCTTAGGGTGTGCTTCAGCTCAATCTAATTAAGAGTAATATCATAAGAGAAGGAATGTTTATGGACATTAATGAAATTCTGACATTATAAGGGGGCATTTAAAGGCATGGCAGTTCATATTACATTTGGCATTAACAATTTCTGTTCTTATATTAATTTATATTAATAATTTTGTCAGTGGTAAATTATCTTTTCCTTATTTTCCAAATAATAATTTTTTCACACATCCTTTTTAAACAAACTTTAATCTTAAAGTTATTAAACATTTACTCTGTGCTAATCATAATGCTAAGCACTTAAAATACAAAATATAAACAACCAAAGTATCTTCTGCCTTTGAAGAACTTCTGTTCTAATAAGGGATGAGAACCCAAAAAAATGAGTTCAAAAGGTGGGAGACAATAAGTGGTATACCACTCCAGTATCTTTAGAAAGAAAAGTCAGGAAGAATTGGATATGACTGAACAACAACTACGGTTGTTCAGCATAAAGTGCCCTTAATAAAGATTCATGGATAATAATGTAATTATTTTCAATAATTCAAGAAAAAGTACCTAACTTAATAAATAAATCTGAGAGAATTTTGAGGTTGAAGTTAATTGACTTGCTTATGGTTATACATCTAATAAGCATCAGAGGGAGAATTGGAGCCCTAAATTAACCTGTCTCCAGATCCAGCTCACTATTTCCTCCTAAAGGGATAATAGGTACTCGATAAATATAGACTGAATTGAATTGCCTGTGTCTGGGGATTGAAAGAGTTACTGGATTTGTCTGGGATTTAGCTGGCTACCACTGTTTTTATCCCTTCTTCAAGAAACTCACCATTTATCAGGTTTTATCTACACAGTTGCCAGGCCACCTTTAACAACATCCCTTAGCAAAGCTTAACCCAGTACCCAGGCCTCCCACTACCCAGACCTCTGGCTCTGACCTCTGCCCCTCTCCTTGATAAGCAAGCCTCCAGTCTGGAATTCCTGGTCATTGTTCTGCATCAGTGACCACTCTTAACCAAGACACACACACTCTCTCACTCACTCTCTCACTCTCTCTCTCTCTCTCTCTCTCTCTCTCTCTCTCTCTCTCTCTCTCTCTCTCTCTCTCTCTCTCTCTCTCTCTCTCTCTCTGTCTCTCTCTCTCTCTCTATCTCTGTCTCTCTCTCTCTGTCTCTGTGTGTGTGTGTCTCTGTCTCTGTCTCTGTCTCTCTCTCTCTCTGTCTCTCTGTCTCTCTCTCTCTCTCTGTCTCTCTCTCTCTTTCATTCTCTTCTTTCCTCTTTCTTTCTCTATCCTTCCCCTCTTCTCTTTTCTTTATTCCCTTTTCCTCTCTTTTCTTTCTTTTTCTTCTCTCTCTTCTCTTTCTCCCTCCCTGTCTCTCTGTCTCTGTTCCTGTCTGTTTCTTTGTTTCTGCCTCTATCTGCGTGTCTCTCTCTTTGACTCCGTCTCTCTGTTTCTGTTTCTGTCTCTGTCTCTCTGTGTATGTCTCTCTGTATGACTCTGTGTGTGTGTGTGTGTGTGTGTGTCTAGCTCCCTGTCTCTCTGCCTCTGTTGCTCTCTCTGTCTCTGCTTCTGTCTGTCTGTCTGTCTCTCCCACTCCTGTCTGTCTTACTAGAGGCAAAGAGAAGAGGGAATTGGTTCAAAAATATTCTGTTAAAAAGTCAATCCTTTAAGACTCCTGAGACGGTCCTCCCTATCCACAAGTCCCTACATGCAGTGTAGTGGGTCTGAGTTAGAAAATAAATCTTGAAAGTGGTTTTTAAGGTAGTCTTACTCTTAACTGTTGGGAGTGGAAGAGGGAGGGAGGCATTCTTTGGACAATTATGAAGAAGGGCTAAAGGAAAGATTGACAATATAGGAACCTAGGAAGAGATTTCAAGCTTCCTGCTTTGTCTCAAAGTTCTCTAGACCTGCATTTTTTAGCAAAACAAAATGACTGACCCTACTAAGAATAAAAAATCACCGGAGAGAGTCAATTTCTTTAGAGCAAAGGAGGGAAATTTTCATTGTCTATTAATTGGTTGGATGAGGAAAAGAAATCTATTAATCATTAATGCTGAGCTTTGGAGATGATGGAAAGAAGTTCGGGCAGTTTCCGGAGTTAGGATTAATGGTTTACTCTGGGCCAGCCTTTCCTTCCATTCACCTCAGGGAAAGAAAAAAAAAAATTCAACTCACATTCTTTTGATATTGGAATTTTCAAAGAGGCAAATAGATGTAAAAGCTCTAGAATGGTTGTGTAAAAGCTGAGTTGGTGCCCTCCAAAGCATGAGAGCATGAGGAAATGGTTGTTAAAGGAGATCTTTGAAAACAGGAGTGAAATTGAAACTTTTTTTTTCTGATTGAAAGGATAGGAACTCAGAATAAAAACCATTAGAATGTCTTAAAATTAAATAGTTTACTGGGCTTATATCCCAAAGAGATCTTAAAGAAGGGAAAGGGACCTGTATGTGCAAGAATGCTTATGGGAGCCCTCTTTGTGGGGGCCAGAAACTGGAAGCTACATGGATGCCCATCAATTGGAGAATGGCTGAATAAATTGTGGAATATGAATATTATGGAATATTATTGTTCTGTAAGAAATGACCAGCAGGAGGATTTCAGAAATACCTGAAGAGACTTACATGAACTGATGCTGAGTGAAATGATCAGGACCAGGAGATCATCAACAACAATACTTTATGATGATCAGTTCTGATGGACGTGGCTCTCTTCAACAATGAGATGAACCAAATCAGTTCCACTTGTTCAATAATGAATAGAACCAGCTACATCCATTGAAGGAACTCTGGGAAATGAGTGTAAACCACTACATACCATTTCTAATCCTTCTGTTTTTGTCCGCTTGCTTTTTTTTATTTCCTTCACAGATTAATTTTACATTATTTCAAAATCCTATTCTTCTTGTGCAGCAAAATAACTGTATGGATATGTATACATATATTGTATTTAATATATACTTTAACATATTTAATATGTGTAGTCTGCCTGCCATCTGGAGGAGGGGATGGGGGGAAAGTTGCAACAGAAAGTTTTGCAAGAGTCAATGCTGAAAAATTACCTATGCATATATGTTGTAAATAAAAAGCTATAAAAATTAAATAGTTTTTTCTAATAAATTTATTTATTTTTAATGCACATTACTTTATGAATTATTAGGAAAGAAAAATCAGCAAAAGGGAAAAGCCATGGGAGAGATTAAAAAAAAAAAAAAAACAGAAAAAAAGTGACCATAACATATGTTTATTTACATTCAATCTCCTTAATTCTTTTGCTGGATGCAGATGGCATTTTCTGTCCAAAGTGTATTTTGAAATATGTACTACTAGTACTGTCTTATTACATTTTACAAATGAGGAAACTGTAGTAAAAAGAGGTCACCCAAGAACATAACTCTGCATTGGGAAGGATCTTGGATTTGAAGTTGGAGAATTTAGCTTCAAGGTCTGACTCTGACACTTCCTGTATGAAGTCACTCAATCATTTACCAAAGAAGGTCTTTGAAGTCCTTTCTACCTCCCAACCTCTAATTCTTTTCTTAAAATTAACTTCAATTGTTAAATAGTATTTTATTTTTTCAAATACATGCAAAGATAGTTTTCAATATTTATCTTAGCAAAACCTGTTCCAAATTTTTCTTCCTCTCTCTCTTCCTTCCTCCCTCTCCAAAACTGCAAGCAAGCCAATATAGGTTAAATATGTGCAATTCTTCTAAACATATTTCCATATTCATTATGCTGTACAAGAAAAATCAATCAAAAGGGAAAAAACACAAGAAAGAAAAAAAGAATAAGGAAACAAACATCAACACAACAACAAAAGGTGAAAATATTATGCTTTGATCCACATTCAGTCTCCATAGTTCTCTTTGGATATGCATGGCTCTTTTCATCACAAGTTTATTGGGATTGCCTTGAATCATCTCATTCCAACTTCTGATTCTAATAAGAGTTAGAGCCTCAGCACTGTTGATACAGGATCAAGGATGAATACATTCTTTATGAGAAGTAAGACAGAGAGGAATCTTCGGAATCTTTCACCTAAAGACCCAGGAATAATAATGATGCTTAAATGGTATTTAAAAAGTTTAAAAAGGACTTTACCTAACATAGATAATCAGTGGATTTGGTACTCTGGTATTATCATCTCCATTTTAAAGATGAAGAAACCCTTTAGTTTGAATGAAAGCAAGGGAGACTACTTTGGGGCATAAAAAAATAATTCTGAGGTCATTGCAATAATAAAATACAACAACAGATCAAGATTATTAAATGTCTTGTAGGAATCTTCAGAAAAAGAATAAAAAAACTTCTGTGTCTAATTGAGATTCTTAACTGGCAAGACATATCTCACTAAGCCTCAGTTTTACAATTAATTTATAAGAATAGCCCAGGGAGAGCCCCTAGTGGCTTTAACTTCTAACTGCAATCTGTCATTTGGGGTAACTGAGGGAATTAGAAACTGAGGCTATCATCCTTTCCCTTTATCTTTTTATTACTCACAATAAATCCACACCCTAAATCTTTGCTCTGGGACTATTACTTCTTAGCATCTGGGAATCCAGAACCAGAATGCTATCCCTATCCTCTCAATTTCTCCCCCTCCAACATACATAATCATGATGAGAGGGAAGCCTCTATGGAGTGGTTAGCAAGCTAGGTTCCTCTGGGATCCTTAGTAATGTTGATCATCTCCTATGCCTGGAACTCTTTCCCTTTTTACCTCTATCTCCAAGAATCTCTAGTTTCTGAATGTTGTGTGATTATAATATCCCACCTTAGCCCCAGGAAAGAGTTGAGAAAGTACACTTTTCTCTCTTTGTAGAGTGAGAGACTATGGGAATAGTATAGATTGTATACATTTTTAGACTTGATTAGGGTATTAGTTAATTTTGTTCTACATCTTTTTTCTCTCTTTTCTCTTTCTTTCTTTCTTTTTAAAGTCATTGCTACAAGGGACATCTAGGAACAACAACAACAAAAACTCAAATTCCACCTGCTATATTTGGCCTTTACTGACCCCTCAACTGTTAGTGTCTTGCCTTCCACCACCCCCCAATTGCCTCATACTTATTTTGCATACATTTTGTATTTATATATGTATGCATTGTTTTTCCCAAAAAAATGAAAATTTTTTGAGGTTAGAGGAAGATGTATTTTTATATTTGATTCTCCAAAGCCTAGCACACTACCTGGCATAAGTATCTAATAAAATTTTGTGAATTGATTCATGATTAAATGATGCTGAGTGGATTATTACTAGTTGTGTGGCCATGGGCAAGTTGCTTATATAGCCTCTGATATTACTCTAGGGATCCTCTCAGCTCCCTTTGGCATTGATGAGTCAGGATCCCTAGAGATCTGGTTCTCTCTCCCTTTCAAGATTCTAAAAGTATCTTTGAAGGATTGGAAATATCCTTGTAATTGTATCAGGTCAAACTCCCATTCTGGATTGTCCTCCTTAATATCAATCATCATTTACAGTTAGTATTTCCTTTTATATCATTGATTGACCCAGTATTATTTAACCAATAAACAAACATCAATTAGTTTTTACAAAAGAGTATTTTCCTAGAAGATATAACAAGGACAGAAATACAAATATACCCCTTTCCTTTCTTTTACCCTTCCTATTCTCTTCAACTGGAAGTTCTACCCTTCCATATACTGTCTAGGTCTCTGGCAATAGTAGACTGAGACTTGTAAATTCATTTCCAAATATGAAAGATAGAAACTATCCTTTGCTGTAACTTATCAGTGGATTCAGTTGGTCTGAGTCAAATAGGTCACTCTTAAAATTTTTGCTGATATAATTAACTTAGTAGAACCAATTCCTGGTCCTCTAGATCAAAGCTCCTTAAACTGTGGGTCATGAAACAGTTTCCAATGTAGTGGTTGCACAGTTACAATTTGTTATCCATAAATGTTTGATTGTATATACCTATTTTCCCTAGGGGCATGTAAAATTTTTTTGGGCAAAAACTAATCACCTAGTGGAAGCTCTGATCTAGATGATCTCCCAACATTTTAAAACTCACATGTAGGTGCAACCACCTACAATATCCTTTCTCCTAAAGTTCTGCTGTTAGGTATAGATATAACAGAGACTGAAACAACATTAATCCTTTGTACTCAGGGATCAAAGTCACAGATGAGAAAAGTCCAAGGGATCCTATTTAATGTAGAGACCAACAGCAGTTCATCCTCCTCACTTGAATGCAGCCAGATCAGAAATTAAACTGCTTCACTTAAATCCAATTTAAGAACAAGTCAAGACATCATCCTCATGATATCATTGGTTCTTTTTGAGAAGAAACATCAAACAAACATTTGCATACATCCTAGTTCCTAGGAGCCATTCTCTTTGTTCAAAAGCCAATCAAAAAGGTGCAGCAGATTAGAAAGTCAAAAATCCTTAAATATATTGGTTGAATGGCATGAGCCTCATTTTCCTCACTGATGAAATGGTGATAGTAATACTTGTACAAACTACAATCACCGACTTATTGGGAAGAGGGATACTTGGAAATTTAAAGTATCATATAAATATTATTCTTAGGACTGGGACTGACTAAGCAGATAGTTCTATTATCGTCAGTCTTCTCCTTTTCTATTCATCATTCAATACAATCTAAGATGAAGAAGTTTTTTTTTTTTCCTTTGCCAAGGATATGATGTGATCAAAAGGAGTGTATCTTCTCCTTTTTTGACCTGAAGAGTCAAGCTCTTCAATCACAGGGTATGCATTTATAAAATCAGATACATCCTGTCCTTCATTTTTTGCCTTGACCAGTGCTTTTTGTAATCTTGTCATAGGCTGCTTCATAGATGTAGATGACTGTGTCACTGCTCCTTCCCCTCCTCCTTCTTCCTCCACCCATGAGAGGGAGGAGATGGGAAATGCTGCTGTTGTGAAGTATTACACTCAGAATTATACTCAACTCCATTCTTATCTAATTCTTCATTCTTTTCACCTAGTTTGGTTGACACTTCACCCTCCTGCTCTTTCTTCTTTTTCCTTATTCTGTAATTTATATAATTTCCTAAAGCCAGTTGTATTAAATTGTATGTATTAAGTGTGTCTTTGGAAATTGAGTCAGGTCCATGTTTACTGTAGAATTGACAAAGTTGCTCTCCTACTAATTTCCACTCCTCTAGATCCAATTCTTTTCCCATAGAGAATCAAGGAGATGTGTACTGTATGTTTCTAAAAATTCAGTGATCTGCTCCCAAATTATAATCAAACCTTGGCTTTTCATAACCCTGACAATGTTCTCTACACATTTTCTTTGAAGAGAAACAGAAGGCTGTTTTCTAAACATCTGTCCCATTTCAGCTGAAATTCTACTTTAGCAAAGTTTCCTTGTTGTACTCACCCTAATTTCTGGGTCAGAGATGAAGGTTCTTGGTCCCACATTCAGGTGCCAAAATGCAATGTTCTTCTTTAAAATATATTGTTCTCTGGGAACAGGTTTCTTGGGTAGCTTCTGGGAGCAGCCTTAGTTTCAGTTCAAAGTAATAATCACCTCAAATTCAGCCAGGAGTTAAAGTCCAAATCTTTTACTGTTTCTTTCTAAATCTTATCTCCTTCACTTGGGGCTCAGCTAGTTTTCTGGAGGCCTTCCGGATCTTGGTTTCAGTGTTCTCCACAGGACAGCCTGCTACTTCTCTATCTTCCTTCATTCTGCCCAACTGAGTTCTCTGACTTGTGAATCTCCTTGACTGAATCCTGGCTCTGAATATCCTGAAATTCCCATCCAGCACAAAGGTGGAAGTTGGAATGACTCTGACTCCGCCTTCAAGAGTGGGGTTGTGGGCTTCTGATTTGTGAATCTCCTGAAGTCGATCCTAGTTGTGAATCTCCCGAAGTCCCCAGTTGAGGCCCCCAGCCTATGTATGCTCTCCAAAGGTGTGAACTCCAATGTGTGAACTCTCTTAAAGGTGTGAACTAAATATATAAGCATTAGCATCTTGTTTCAACGTTCTGGCCCATAACAGGTTTGGACTTTTTTTGCTTTTCTCTTTACACCTTTTTTTTTAGTGATCTCACTAACTTCCATGGGTTCAGGGATTATCTCCATGAAAATGACTACCAGATCTATATATCTAGTTAACATCTCTTTCTAGTTTTATATCATCAACTAAGTGTCTCAAAACATTTGTATCTGAATGTCCCATTGCCATTTCAAACTCATCATGTCCAAATATACACCCCCCCCACACACACAACTACCCTTCTTCCAAAGTTCCTTTTTCTGTTAGAGGTACAATCAACCTTCCAATACCCAGTTCTACAACCTGCAGGGTCTCTTGGCTCTACTTTTCCTTTAAATTACAAACATTTCTCACATTTGTCCCAATCTCTCTAATTATAGGACTACTACAGAGCCTCATTAGCTCTCACCTGAACAGAGCATCTTAATTTGGTTGCTTATTTCCAGTTTTCTTTCTTCAATTCATTGTCCACATAGCCACCAAAATAATCCCCTAAAGCACAAATCTGATCATGTCACAATTTCACTGGGTCTCCATTACTTCCAAGATAATATGCAAATTCCTCAGTTTTCCATTTAAAGCCTTGCACAATCTGGCTCAAGCCTATCTTTCCAAAATTCTTTCACACATTCATGTTTTAGCCAAACTGGGTTGCTTGCTTTTCTCTGAATTCATCATTCCACCTTCTGCTTCTATATAGGATTCAGTACTGGAATCCATTCCCTCTTCATTTGGCCATTTAGAATGCCTTATCTTAAAAATCCACTCACACTGCCTTGGAAAGGCTTTCCCAGTCCCTCTAGTTGTTTGTTTATGTTCTTTCCCTCCACAAATTACCACATGTAAATTTAACTGTTTAGGAATCATACCCCCTAAAAGAATGTAAGCTATTTGAAAGAAGCAATCATTTTTCAAAATCCACTTTCTTAATACCTAGTACAATATCTTGTACATCATAAGTACTTAATACATGCTCATTGAATTGAATTGAAATTGAATTGTGGGAAGCAGGGCTGAGAGTTCTCTAGTGAGGGAAAGGTGCTAAAAGGAACAAATTATTCATTTTGGAAGCTGAGGAAACTTGAACTAAGGAAACACTACCTGATAGTAGCATCTTTCCTCCCACATGTCTGTTCAGATTGAAAAACATGAGTGCACACACACACACACACACACACACATTAATCTGGCATGTGTTTAGGCAGTGAAGCAAGTCCTAGAATTAGATGGGGAAGTCCCCTTCTTTAAAGAGCTTCCCTGGTTGAGTCTTCCAGGACACACTTTCCTTTGGCCACTTCATATCATATAATTATTAGGTGATATCAAATATGGATCACTATGTTTTCTTCCAATGATTTCTTCATAGCTCTTAAATCCTGTAATTGAACTAAATGTTCTTTCATCATACATACTTAGCAGAGATTGACCTTTTAATCATTTTAAAATTAATCTAAAGCATCTATTATCTAAGACTCCAAGTACTGAAGAGTTGCCTATCTGTTCATCTCTTCCGAGTACTAATGAAATAATAAAAGAAAATTAACCCACACATCTGAAACAGATTAGGCAATATAATCATGCTGTACATTTAAATAATGCTTTGTATTTTCACTTGGCCCCCCAACTGTTCTATGAAAATAGGTGGTACTGGTATCATCTGACTTTATTTTTTTTTAACAACAACTTGGGAAAACCTAAAAATTCTGATCAATGCTGAAACATGCTAACTACTTCCTCATATACATTTGATAAACTTAAAGTAATACATACCTTTTTGAATATTGCTATATCTATGAATTTGTTCTGTTTGACTATGTATATTAATTATGAGGGTTTTCTTTTTTTCTAATCAATTCTTATATATGGGAGGGTTAGTGGAAAGCAAAAAAAAAAAGTGCTTATTGATGAAAAAATAAATTAAATTAAAAAATAAATTGAAAAATAGCTATCCTCTGGAAATCTTTTAAAATTGTGGATGTAAAAATAAATAATTTCATATATACAGAGAAATAAAGAGATATTTAAAATACAAGCTTTTATAAGTTATAGGTTTTAAAATGGGTATAGCAATTTAACAATGCAGTTCAGCATTTTCTCTGGGATTTATGGTCCTGTGGAGTAGTTTAGACTTCAGAGCATTAAGCAGCTTAGTGATTTACTTGCTCAGGGTCACACACCTGGTAACTGTCATAGAAGGACTAGAACCAAGTCTCCATAGTTTTGAGTTTGGTTTTTGATTCACTATGCAAATATATTCACAGATCTAATCCCTTTCCTCTATACCTATATTAAATCTAACATATACTAACCAAAATTGCCCCTCTTGTCTATGTCCTGTTCCAAGCTTCTTTCTGCATTCTTCTGCATGTTTTAAAAATGTTGCATTGATATTTTTCTTTTTTCATTTTTTGCTAGTATTATTACTACTCAAGCCCCAGAATGGAAGCTTCTTTTATGACAAATATAGTCAAACAAAACAAATCAATACATTGGTTGTGTTTGTAAATATGTGTTCCTTTTAATATGTCTCTGGTCTTCACCCCATAACAAAAGGTAATGATTGGCCATTGATGTTATCAGAGCTGTGAAGTCTTACAAAATCGTCTTTCTTTAAATT
Organism: Sminthopsis crassicaudata; assembly: GCF_048593235.1. Lineage (NCBI taxonomy): Eukaryota > Metazoa > Chordata > Mammalia > Dasyuromorphia > Dasyuridae > Sminthopsis > Sminthopsis crassicaudata. The sequence goes on from NC_133620.1 coordinate 108,323,480, forward strand.
ATTTACATTATTGTAATGAACACGTAAGTGGTTCTCTTGGTTCTATTCACTGTACACTGCATTCTGCACCACTTCATAGACATCTTCTCAGATTTCTTTGAATCCATCATATTGATTTTTTCTTTTGATATATTTGATGTGTAACATGTTTTGGAGAGATTTGATAGACCATAGAAATCAGAGAAACTATCTAGTCTTCCATCTTGTTGATGACAATGTGGACAAGTCATTTCATCTCTGCTTGCCTCTGTTTTCTTAACTATAAAGTAATGATAATAATAGTGTTTACTTCCCTGGGTTGTTTTGAGAATCAAATGAGATAATTATTATGCTTAGCACACAGTAGGCTCTATATAAATGTTAGCCATCATTATTAGATGATCTGGAAGTCTCTAACCCTGGATTTCTAATTCTAGTCCCTCCACCTACATACATAGCAACTAGGTTTTATAATCTTAGAATCTCAGAGAGGTTAAGTGGCTGGCCCCAGTTACACAGCCAATAAATAATAAAAGCAGGAGTTGAAGCCAGAGGGGCTTCCTGATTCTGTGTCCAATACTTATCCATTAACCCCATGTTCTTCTCAGGCAATGGGTGGCTTTCTGTTAATCCTCACTATAGGTATTTTTCTTTATCTTTTATCCTTTCTTCTTTTCCCCTATTCTTTTTTTTCTACCTTTCTCTATTCCATTTCTTTTTTTTTTCACTGCCTTTCTTCCTCTTCTTTGAACCTGGTGGTATTTTGTCTCACATATTATAGTCCTAAGGACTGTGAAGATTGTTGAAGAGTTGTCTAGCATCATTATACTGGTCTTGCATGTTGCTGACCATGGTAGGCTTATGTTTACCTGGCAAAATCACTTTCCATATAACCTTAGTGGAGAGCCAGTTTCAGAATCAGGAAGAACTAGATTCCAGTGCCCTGCCCTTCCTATATATATGGGCTGTACGACTGGTTAACTCACTTAATTTCTCAGCATCCCTAGGCTACTTTTTACACTGCAGAGCATTTGCTAATCTACACTGGTGGAGAGAATTTCCTTACTGAAAGTGCCCTATATCACAGATAAAGTTTTTTTAAAAAATATAACATCACTAGGTTCCAAATGGTATTGAGTTACATTGCAGTCATGATTGTGTTTTCTCATGGACTAGATTATTTTGAACAACTAGGGGAGTGTGGGGAAGCCACAGATCCATAGTTTCTTCTACAATGCCTTTTTAGATACTTTTGACCTGTAAGGATGGCTAACCAATCCAACTCAGGTCAGAAGCTGGGGGGAGGGGGAGAAAGCCCAAGGAGGAAGAAGGGGATGGTTTTTCAAGCACAGAAAGCAGTAATCAGCAAAAGCCAACTCCCACCCAGCCATTCAGTCAGTAGTGGCTTAACTAACCACACCATGGGAGGTCAAACACCTCCTAACTTCAGTGGACAAACCTGTTTGGCAAAATTGTGAGGCTGTTAGGGAAGGTGCATTTCCACCCCAGCTGGCTCAGACCTCCCTCCCAGATGAGATGAAGTGGGTGAGGGAGACAGCAGCTCAGTAACCAAGGCCCTGGAGATAAGGACATGTTATCTTAGCAGTCTGTTTCCTGTGATAATTGCTCCAAGAACCAGCCTTTGCCTCTCAGGAGGTAGGGGCCCAGAGAGGGGAAACCCAACCGCAGCTGGGTGCATCCAGGCAGAGCCTAACCAGAAGTAGACCTCCCCCACCTTCTGTAATAGCAGGGGACCCAAGCTTGGGGGGAAAGAGCCAGGCAGAGAGGGAAAGGAAGGGGAAATCTGGTACCTTTTGATGGGAATTGAACATGTAAATGATATGTAAAATATGCCAATGAACTAAGAATATTTTTCATTTTTGCTCACTAAGCAGTTGTAATGTGTGTGTGTGCGTGTGTGTGTTGGGAGGTGAGAATAGGACTAAAAGCTGCTGCTGAGTTTTCAGTAAAGAAAAGAGAAAAGAAAGGATGATAGAGAGGGACAATGTTCCTTCCCTTTGTGCTAATAGCAGGATGCTTCCAAACAGGAATTCTTAACCTGAGGTCCTTAAACTTGGTTAAAAACAATCAGTTTTGATAATTCTAATAACTGACTTACTTTATAACCCTATGTATTTTATTTTATGTATTTAAAAAATTATTCTGAAAAATGGAGTTAAAGTATACTATATGAGAGAGATGATGGGCTTAAGATGCAGAATGAGTCATACATTTTTGGACATGGGTCCAATATGGGGATTTGTTTTGCTGAACTATGTACATTTGTTATAAAGGTTTCATTTGTTTATTAATTTATTTGTTAATCATTTACACTTATTCAGAAGAAGTAGGAAAGAGACATGATAAACGCATACAATACATAAATAAAATAGTTAAATAATGAATACAAGCCTTTTTCTGAAAAGGGGGCCCAAAGATTCCATACCCACAGGATTCATGATTCAAAAATGGTTAAGAACTTCATCTTTTAGAATATGAATTTGGAGAGCCTGAAGGAAGGATAGATATGAGGAGGGAGTTAAATAGATGAGAAAATCTTGGTGATTATGTATTAGGTTGATCTGGATTGCTAGATTTTCTAATCTTTTCTAAGGTTACCAGAAGTCCCAAATTTTTCTAAGTCCTGCCTCCAAGAATGGCTGCAACCTACACTATCCTAAACAGACTGCCATCCTTTAGATATGTTTACAGGCTAACTCCTTTTACTGCTTAATCTCCCCTACCCATCAGAAAACACTTCTTCCTTGGATATGATTCAAACCTTTTACTGTAGTGTTTCAATAGCTTATATTTCTTTAGTACTTGGCCTTCACAATAGTGTATGTGAGATAATTAATCATAATAATATTAACAACAATCATATCTAAAATTTACATAGCACTTTTTAACTTTGTGAAATGATTTTCATATACTAATTCATTTGACCTTCCAACAACCCTATAAGGTAAGTACTATTATTTATCTGAATTTTCCTTGAAGCAGTGAGAGATCAAGTGATTTTATCTATAGTTAGTCAGTCAATAAACATTGAATGTCTACTAAGTGTCAGATACTGGACTAAATGCTAGAAAAATAAAGAAAGGCAAAGCATAATCCCGGGTCTCAAGAAACTCACAGTCTGATAGGGGAGAGATAACACAGAAAAAGAAACTGAAAAAGGTGGAGAATTATACCCTGCACTAGTAGAGGGGTCCATGATGGAGTCCAGAGGAGTTTCTGCTGATCAGAAGGGATGATTATCCTGGGCACCCTTCTTAAAAGGAGGATCTGAGAGGAGCTGTCCACTATCCATTATCTCTACTTAAAGGGATGGAGGGGCTTCAAGGGCTGAGGTCCAGAGGAAGTATAAGGGGAAGCACCAGCCAGCTTTGCACAGCCCATTCCTTCTAAAGCTATTTATTAAACCTATTTATTACCTTCCCTATGAGATTACTTCTTATTTACATCTTATATGTACATCCTATATACATAATTATTTGCTTTGAGTTCCTTTAAGAAAAGGGCTATTTAAAAAACATTTTTCTTGGTATCCCCAGTACTTAGCTCCAAGCCTGGCATATAGAAAGTATTTAATAAATGTTTATTACTGAGTGATACTATGGACGGTGAGGGGGAAATACCAACAGCTGAAACAGCGATGACTCATCTCAGAGGGAAATAGATGGTACTTCCACAGAGGGATATGGCTTAGTTCCTTCCTCTTGGAATACTGAAGTATATAGGGAGGAGCATACGTTTATTTAACAAAGAGAAGGGACCAGCTCTACTGGTCCTGTGTCAGTGAGGTGGGGAGATGGGTTGTGGGTTTCCTAGGACCTCAGACCATTGCCCATATTTCATATCACTCCCCACCCATCTTTTGCCACCTTTTTGGGACAATCTTTCTTTCAACTGTCTAGTTCTGGAACCACAATTTTAAAAATCCTGTCATCATTACTAGAAAGGATGTTGGTCAGTGGTGCCAATGGTGCCTCAATGGTGCCATGTCTTCATTTACAATCCTTTAATAAACCATCATGCACAGGAATGTGCATTAAACACACAAACAATGGTTGAGAGTGGCAGTGGAGATATACTCTATATACTTTAAGTTTAAGTTGTGTTATTAACATTGTATCCATCATTTTCTTAAGTCTAGATAACAATATAATAAATCAAGTCCTGGTTTCCTGATTTGTGATTTGTGGTCTGTATTGGTATAAATAAAAAATATAAATTTTCACAATGAAAATTTAACAATCAGCTCTCCATAGCCAGTTCAAGATGGCTCCATCATAGTCCTGAATATCCAACCCTACCTACCACTCCTTTAGGAACATTATGCTGCCGATTATCTTTTGCCAGGAAGATGAAGTTAATTGTCTGCTAGAAATTGATTTTGGGAATGAATTTGGGAGAGACCTAACCCTGAAAAGCTGTAAATTGTCTTCTTCCTTTTCCCTGGACTCAAGAATTTGAATCAAATTATACCAACTTCAAAATCTATCCCTGGCATTTACTGATTACGGGACTTCATATGAGTCATATCAACTCTCCAACCTCAATTTCTTTTATTTGTAAAATAAAGGGGTTAGAGTAGATGCTTTCTAAGGTCCCTTCCAGTTCAAAATGCTATGACCTTATGATGTGGAGACATTATTTTTCTTTGACTTGGAATCAAAGATCTTTGGACAGTGATAATTTATGCAAACAGAATTCAGGAGCACATGGAAAAATATGTGAGCCTGGATTTACTGGAAACTATAGACTCCCTTGATGAGAAGAAAAGGAGAAATTTTAGAATCTCCTTCTAGGGAGAAATTTAAAAATAAACCAGTCACCCATTGGGGTATTTATTTAGGAGCCATTCAGAGGACATCTTGGAGCCTGTGATTCTGGTATCCCATGTCCCAGAGGATCCTGAGCAAAGGATAGAAGAAGGAAAATTGTCTTTCTCCTTCCTTCATTCCCCTCTGGGTGTTCTGGTTAGTTCTGTGATCTGTCCAAATAACCCAATTTCCTCATCCTTCCATGACCCTGGAGTGGGGGTGGGATGAGGGTGGGAGTCAGGGTGGAGGAGTTCACACAAGCCTTTGTTGCATTTTTTGAAACTTCAGGCATTTATTTATATCTTGCTTTCCACAACAATACTCAGTTAACTTTTCTCCTCCCCCATCCTCTTGAACCCTGACCCTGTGAGCCACTTCTCTCCTTGGACATGGTTTTCCATGTGAACAGAATGTTCCAGACCCCATTAAGTTTCTGAGAAGTCCTAAAAACTCCAGAAACTCAGAAGCTTTACTGGACATTCTCTTTACTGGGGCCAGAGGGCCTAGAGCTGATCTGTACTGGGCATAGAGGGATTAAGTATCACAAAGAATTGGAAGGAAGGAAAATAGATCAAGAAAGCACACAGCCTGTGCTTATCAAGGGCTGGGTGACTTGAAGTAATTAGATCATCTAGTCTATTTTCCAGCTTCTAGAGAATGTGAATAGATTGAGACAGAAAAGTTAACATTTTCTTAACAATTTCCAACGAAGGGAAGATGAAAATATTTCTCAGGAAGCCATTCTAAGATCTTACAGTTTCCACAAGGTCTTTAGTTCTGTCAGAAATTCTTACTTCAAACTATCCTAAATTTTTTATGCTGCCTAACCTAGAATGGTATGGTAGAATGAACACTGTAACTTGCATCACACATCTGGGTTCAAATCCCGATTCTTTCACTTACTATTTGTGTGATCTTGGGACTAACATCTTAACAAATTGATCTCCGTTTCCTCTTCTATATAATGAGAGAATTAAATATGAAGTTCTCTTTCAACTCTATTAAATTATTCTAGCACAATGATACAGCTCCTTTATAAGTCAGTCACCTAGTTTTTATTAAGTACTTACTATGTGCTAGGCACTAGCACTGGGGATGCCAAAAAAGGCAAAAAATAATCCCTAATTCAAGGGGCTGTTGGTCTAATGAAGGAGACAACTCTGTATAAACCAGATACATATAGGGTAAATTAGAAACAATCAATAGAAGGAAGGCAGGATCAATAAGGGCTATTGAGAAAGACTTCTTGCAGAAGATGGATCTCCAGCTAAGACTTGAAGGAAACCAGGAAGTGGGAATGAAGCAGAAGAGAATTCTAGGCATGAGAGTTAAAAAAAAAAAAAAAAAAAAAAAAAAAAAAAAAAACCCAAAAGCAATGAATATTGTTTCAATGGCCATGAAAGGCACCTGAAACAGATACTGTGGAAGGTTTAGAGTTTGGTCAGACATCAAAGGATGCCAGGGTGATCCACTGCATCTTGGACCATCTCCAGGACTCTTGATTTTTATTTTACCATTGAGCTTCAATGACTAAAAGAGAGAAGCTGACAACTTTATGTAACTCTTTCACTGAAATCCAATTTACATGCAAATCAAGATATCATCCATGATGTCAATGGTCCTCTTCTAAAACAAAGGACTACAACATCTATCACATAGGGTTAAAAGTATTTTGTAAATTGGAAAGAACCCCAAAGATAGATGTGACATTATTATTTAACATATTAAAAATAGCTGAATTATAGAACTTTCATCCTTCATAATCCTGGTCCATGGTGTTTCCTCTTTCCTCCAAAGGTCACCCATGTAAATTAATAATGATGATAACTGCCATTTATATAGCACTTACTATGTGCCAAATACTGTCCTAAAGACTTTACAAATGTTATCTCATTTGGTCCTCACAATAACCCAGAGAAACAGGGGCTATTGTTATCCTCATTTTTCAATTGGGAAAAATGAGACAAACAAGGTTAAGTGGCTTGTCCAGATCTGAGGCAGCTAGTACTTATCTGAGGCAGTATTTGAACTCAGAAAGATGTCTTTCTAATTTCAGGTCCAGCACTTTATCATTGTACCACCTATGTGTCCTAATATCTTTCAGACCAAGGGAAAATTTTGGGGAAAGATGCAAGAAGAAGGAATATAAAACCTGTAAAAACATTAATTATTGCTTATTTACTCTGTGCTGAGCAATTAGAAACTTTTTTCAATAGATGTCATTTAGCAATTCAGGGTATATTTGGAACAACATAGTTATTTCTAGGATTTAGAAACAAATGCTACCACTGGTTGGCATTTCTGTAGCTATAATTGAGACTGATTATCCATGAAGGTAGGGACTGTTTTTGTTTCTCTTTTTATTTTCACTACTTCTTTCTTTTAAAAATATTTGCACTGATTTTTTTTTTTTTTTTGGTTAATGATAGGAAACAAAGTCTAAAAAAATTTCATTAATGTAACTTGAATATATATATATATATATGCATATATATATGCATATATATATATAATTTGAAAAATCAGAATTACGAATAACCATCGATTAACATTTATTAAGCACCTACTTTGTCTAAAGCAGTGGACTGGGTATTAATTAGGAATACTTGTAAAAATTCAGAGCTGAGTTGAAGTTAACTTTGTATTATTTATAGAGAATGTTATTACTATGCACATTCATAATGTAAAAAAGATTTTCACAGGGCTTTTCATCTACTTGAAATCAGCAGTTTTTAAACATGCTAGCTTGAAATACAGCAAGCTGATATGCTAACTACAGTTTTAATTTATTCACTAAAACAGGGCCCCAGGGTCTCTACCTAGAAAGGGTTTATCTTATTTTGTATGGCCTATGTGTTTGAAAGTAGCAGAACCACATTTTTAAAAAGCATATTCTTTATAATTAGATTTTCCACTTGTAAGGAGTTGATCTTCCACAGATCTAATGATGGAAAAAGGGCAGGATAATAATGTGTTACCTAATGTAAAGATTTGGTCACACTGTTACCTCTTTAGGAGATGCAATTTAGTAAATGAGTAAATCTTGAGTAAAGTTGAAGCAGCTGGCCAAGCCTTCAGATGACCTTTCTGGAGCCAGTTCAGGGAGTTCTAGAGAACTCAGAGTTTTGACAAGAAAGTCTTGAGAAATCATAAAGATTATGCCTGGAACTAGAGAGAGGATTGACAAAGTCAAAGAGAGAATACTGTATTATTTTTGGTAAGTCAATAAATATTTATTAAGTGCCTACTTTGTGCTAAGCTCTGAGAATACCAAAAAACAAACAACCAAAGAAAAAAGGCAGAAGATAGGCTCTACTCATAAGGAACTCACAATCTAATGGGGGAAGACAGCAGATAAACAACCAGAATACAAACAAATAACTATACATTCAACATACAAATAATTATAACAACTAACACAGATACAAGGTAAATTGGAGATAATCAAGAGAGGAAAAAGGAAAAAAGGTAAGGAACATTTATTAAGTTTCTATTATGCACAAAGCATTGTGCTAAATACTTTTACAAATATTGTTTCATTTGATCCTCACAACAAGCCTGGGATGTAAGTGCTATTATTATTATTATTATTATTTTACAGTTGAGAAAACTGCGGCAGATCGAAATTTATTGGCTTGCCCTTGATCAACTAATAAGTGTCTGAAGCCAGAGTTAAATTCAGGTCTTCTTGAATCTAGATATATAATACGCTATCCATTGTACTATCCAGTCATCTCTAGGGAAGGCACTGGAATTAAAGAAATTCGGGAAAAGATTCTTAGAGAAGGTAAGATATTATCTGGAACTAGAAAAAAGTGAGACAATCTTAAAGTGGAGATGAGGAGTATATAGTATAGGAGAAGAGAGGACCAGGACAGAGACTTGTTAGAAATTCATACTTAATGGACATGACCTGAAAGAAGATCCAGCAAAGGAGTCAGAGAAGGAGCAATCATTTAGGAGAACCAAGACAGAGGAGCAGATAGGTAGAAGGAGATCTAAGAGAGAGGAGTGTCACAAAAATCTAGCGAGGACAGAGTCTCAAGGAAAAGAGGATGGCCCACAGTTCAAAGGCTGTGGAGAAGTCAAGGACCAAGATTGAGAAAAGACCATTAGGTTTGGTGATCTCTTAAAAGGTGAGAGATTAGTTTTGGTTGAATAGTGAGATCAGAAGCTAGACTATAGAAGAGATCAAGAAGTAGAGGCACCTGTTGTAGTTAATTTTCTCCAGGAATTTCCACCAAAAAAGAGGAGAGACATGGGACCACCGTGGATGGATTGATGGATAAATTAAGTAAAAGTTTTGAGGATGAGAGGAAAAGGTATGTTTTATAGATCCTTAGACATCCTCATCAAAGTCTGAAACTTTTCCTTCAGAGAAAATCTTTTCACTTTTCAATGTCTTAAATATTGTTTTCTCTAGAAAATCTTAACCACTTCTTAATAGTCTGTGTGTACTTATTGGAAATGTAATTTGGAGGAGGCAACGGAAGGGGGAAATATCCCTAGAAAGAGCAGAGAATGCTATCTCTCTCGGTGGTGAGGGATGGGGGGAAGTCAAAATTGAAAAACAAGCATGGAAATTACAGATACTTTGATCCACTTCCAAGAACAGAAGAAAAAAAAGAAAGTTTCTCTCTCTCTCTCTCTCTCTCTCTCTCTCTCTCTCTCTCTCTCTCTCTCTCTCTCTCTCTCTCTCTCTCTCTCTCTCTCTCTTCTCTCTCTCTCTCTCTCTCTCTCTCTCTTTTTTTTTTTTTTTTACTGAGAAACACAATTAGGCAATGAGTCAATAGGAGGGTAAGGAAGGGACAAATAGGAGTGGTTGATTGAACAACCCAGTTCACCAAACCACCCCACTGTTAACACAATCTTGCAGACTTCCCCTCAATTAATCTGAATTAGGGAAGTTTACTCTGCTCTTATTTTAGCAATTTACCCTATCACAAAAGCTGAAAGAGAATTCTACAAGATCAAATATTTAATTGTTTCTTTTATTCCTTAGTAGGTATAAGTAAAACCAAAATATCTAAATGATATACTTCCCATTTATCTTCTCCTCCTTCTAATTTACTTTGCATATTGATAATACTTCCCAAAAGACTGTGTCCACGCTTATCATCACATACGCATACAATAATAACAATAATAATAGCTAACATTTTTATAAAATTTATTATATGACAGGCACTGTACAAATAATATTACATTTGATCTTCACAACACTCCTAGGAGGTAGAGACTATTATTATCCCCATTTTACAGATGAGGAAACTGAAGGGAACAAAGAATAAGTCTTGGCTTACCCAAGATCACAGAGCTGGTAAGCATCTAAGGTCACATTTGAACTCCTGTCCTCCTGACTTCAGAGCCAGTGCTCCATCCACTGGGCCATTAGCTGCCCTTCAGACTTTATCTTTCAAGCCTCTATTTTCACCATTCCTTTATATGAGCAATGTGTCTCAGCCAACTTGGTGATCTGCTCTAACCTGAATAGGCTTCTGCATTCCTATTTCCACACATTTATGTTCTTCACTTAGATTTCCCTTTTCCCCAGACTTCCAGCCAGATTATAATGCATTCTTTATGGAATATACAACTTCCACATCTTCCATAAATCCTTTCTTAACAGTCATATCCTGTAGTGATCTTGCCTCCTCTTGTTCTTTTTGTAGTTAGCATAAATAGCTTTAAATCGTTAATTTACTTTTCTTACATATGGGTCTTATCTTGATTGTAAATTCCTTGAGGTTAAAGACTACATCTCATATTTCTTTCTATTACTCATGATGTTTTGCAAATCAGAGGCATAAATCAAATGTTTGCCAAATGAACCTTCTAATCCTTAATCAGATTTCCTGATGGCTAAAGTGAAAACATTTTTCCTTGTTACTATTCCAACTACTCTACACTTCCCCAAATATCTCTCCCCATGCTTTCATCCCTTTTACCTGAATCCTACCCCAATTAAGATAGTTAGGTAATCCAATAGATAGAGCACTAGACCTGAGTATGAAAAACTTGAGTTAAAATGTGGTGTCAGACACTAAGCCATGTGACCCTGAACAAATCATTTAACCTCTGTTTGCCTCAGTTTCCTCACCTGTAAAATGGAGATAATAGCCCCTACCTTCCAGGGTTGTTGTAAAGATCAAATGAAATAATATTTGTAAAGCACTTAACATAATCCCTGGCACAGAGCAGATTTTATATAAATGCTTATTCCTTCCCCTTGTCTCATCTTGTTCTGCTGGTCCCCATCTTTCCTTCCATGTTCTATGGAACTACTCCTCTATCAGTAACAAATCTACTTCATATCTTTGTATTTTCTGCCCTTATGGAAGTCTCACTTCCTCCAGAAGACACTGAATTCTTGGCTATCATCTCCATGGTCCTTCTCTCATGCCCTGTCCCCAACCTGAATCTATTAGGTCAAGAATATGAAGACTCCTCATTTCTAGAAGTCACTTCCAGACATTCCCATTTTGGCTATCACTCAGCAACTTCTCTTCCTTTGAGGTTCACTCCACCCTTCCACCCTTATCTATTACTTAATCCGGATTCTTGTTGCTGTCATCGACTATCCCTCCAGTCAACTTCCTTCCCTTTTCATGTTCAGTGCACTGTCTTCCTTTCCACCTGCACCCCTGCCCTTATACTTAGAGACTTCATTATATATGTTGTTAGGGATGGGACCTGTGATTCCATGGATGTAACAAATTACCAACAGAGAAACTCCCTGTCTAAAATGCAGGATACTTTCTCTTAGAGAGTTGTCTAGATCACCACAGAGAAAGTAACTTACCCAGAGTCACATAGCCAGTGTGTTTCAGAGACTAGACTTGAAACTACTTCTTTCTGACTTTAAGGATCCTTCTCTATCTACTAGGCTATGCTGCATCTTGTGCCTGCTGATACCTCCTAGAAAACCCTATTCTCCAAGTTCAGCCACAGCTTCTATGAGCTACATCTTTTTTTAATTAAGTAAAAGTTTTGTTACTCACATTGATGTCACTTTCCAATGTTTCTACCTGCCTCCTCCAATAGAATTCTCCCTTGTCACAAAGAAGTTCAACAATGGAATATAAATTCATACATTGACCATGTCTAACAATATCTCTATTCTTTATATGTAACTCACTGTGTCTCTGCCAAGAGGAAGGAGATACACTTCACTATTAATTCATTGAAGTCATATTCATTTTGTCAATCGAAATTCTGTGGCCTTTTTAATCTTGCTTTCCTTTACATTATTGTCATCATTATGTAAATTGTTCTCCTGATTCCGCTCACTTTGCTCTCCATCAATTCATACAAGTCTTCTTAGGTTTTCCTGAATTTTTCATATTAATTTTTTCCTCTAATATGATAATATTCTATCATATTCATATATTACAATTTGTTTAGCTATTTCCCAAATGATAGGCACTCACTTGGCTTCTAATTTTTGCTGCTGCAGAAAATTATCCTATAAATAGTTTTATGTATTCTTTGCTTTTAGTTATTCCCTCTTCCTTTAGTTTCTATGACATTATTCCCTTCCCTAAATACCCCTTTCTCAGTCTTTTGCTGAAGCATCACCCATTACCTGTCTCCTATGTGGCATATCCAAAGCTCTAAACTCCACAGGCTCTTTTCTCTATATATACCTTGGTGATCTCATATCTGCTTCCACAGATTAATCTATTATCCCAATACAAATGATTCCTAAATCTATTATATCTAGTATATATATATATAGAGAGAGAGAGATATTATATTAAGTCTATTATATCCAACCCTAATCTACTAGAACTCTAGTTTGGCATACCAACAGCTCTACAGGACTACCACTTTAGAATGTAATCTCCTTGAGGACAGGGACTGTCTTTCTTTCTGCTTATATCCCCAGCACTTAGCAAAATGCCTGGTCTACAACAAGCATTTGATAAATGTTTATTTGCTACCTCCTTTTCACAGAATCTTAGTTTTAGAGTTGGAAGAGATCTTTGAGATTTTCTAAATCTAATCCCTTCAATTTTATAGAGAAGGAAACTATGTTCCAGAGAAGCCAAGTAACTTCTCCAAAATTTCACCATGATTAGGCAATAGTCAAGTTTGGACCTTGGGTTCTCTGATTTCAAATTCATATCGATATTTTATACCGATGTCAAAATCTGTTATGCTGATTAACCCCTTTGCTACATTTTAAACTTAATTTCTTCTAACTCTTTCTTGAGTATTTCTTCCAGAAGGACCGCTAGAGATCCTAGGAAATAATAAGAATCCTCAGAGAAGGTGATACATGATCCCCAAAATAAAGCCAAATTTCCTTTAAATTCATTATGCCTACATACTAGGTATGTAGGCTAGACAAACGTTTTCCTTAAAAATAGTACTTCCTATAACTATATAAATATGTATACATATATTGTATTTTACATATATTTAACATATATGGGATTGCCTGCCATCTAGGAGAGGGGGTAGAGGGAAGGAGGGGAAAAGTTGGAACAGAAATTTTTGCAAGGGTCAATGTGGAAAATTATACATTCATATGCGTTGTCAATAAAAAGTATAATAATAATAATAGCACTTTCTGAAGTTTCTTCTCTTCTCTTGGCCTTTCAACTTCCCTTTTTTCATTTTGGCTTTTTTCCCATTAGACTGTAAGTCCCTGAGGGCAGGGACTGTTCTCTTTGCATATTGGTATTTTCATAATACATTTGCATATTGTATTAGAACAGTGCTTGGAACATTGTAGACACTTATTAAATGTTCATTGACTGTTAAAGTACCTAGGGTCCAGATAAAACAGTGAAAAGTGTTTCTGTTCATCATTTCAGTACTTATCAGTACATAAATCTCTGGAAATCAGTTCCCTAGTCCCTTCACACCAGGTTACATAAGATATTTGTGCTAGGTTCAGGAAATAGTACCTAAAGAAGCTTTCCATCTTTTGAATCACTCTCTTTCCCTTCTGAATTCCAATAATTAAATCTAACCCAACTGGATGTCAATTTTTTAAGGCCACTAGGATGGGTTAAGGAGCAGCACAATCTTAAGCCTCAAACTCCAGAGTGAGAAAATAATTCTGTCATTATTCAATTGTTTCAATTCAGTTGTGACCCCATTTGAGGTTTTCTTAGCATATGCTGAAGTTGAGGAGTCCTGGGTCACTAGGTGGGGTTGGCAGAGAAAGCCTGAAGTACTGATAAGATTACTCCCAGAGGCAAGTAGGGAAGGGCACTGAAGGGGATCAGCTCAGCCTTCAGTCCTACCTCTATGAAAGTCTTAGGTAACTTCACCTTACTGTACACAATAGAAAGCCAAGTTATGTCAAACCCCTGAAGTGAAATTTCTCCCGTAAATCTGTCCATAAAGGAATTTGTGGCCAAAGACGAATTAGAATACATCATGGAATGCAAACTTAATTTTGATTATGTTAAGTTAAAAAGTTTTTGTACAAACAAAAGCAATGAAGATAAGATTAGAAGGGAAGCAATATACTGGGAAAAAAAATCCAAGGGTTCTGATAAAGGCTTCATTTTTAAAAAATTTTTTAAAATTAATTTTATAATTATTACATTTTTTGACAGTACATATGCATGGGTAATTTTTTACAACATTATCCCTTGTACTCCCTTCTGTTCCGAATTTTCCCCTCCTTCCCTCCATCCCCTCCCCTAAATGGCAGGCATTCCCATACATATTAAATATGTTATAGTATATCCTAGATACAATATATATGTGTAGAACCTAATTTTTGTTGTTGTTGTTGTTGTTGTTGCAAAGGAAGAATTGGATTCGGAAGGTAAAAATAACCTGGGAAGAAAAACAAAAATGCAAACAGTTTACATTCATTTCCCAGTGTTCCTTCTCTGGGTGTAACTAATTCTGTCCATCACTGATCAATTGGAATTGGATTAGATCTTCTCTTTGTTGAAGATATCCACTTCCATCAGAATACATCCTCATACAGTATCATTGTTGAAGTGTATAATGATCTCTTAGTTCTGCTCCTTTCACTCAGCATCAGTTGAAGTAAGTCTCTCTAAGCCTCTCTGTATTCCTCCTGTTGGTCATTTCTTACTGAACAATAATATTCCATAACATTCATATACCATAATTTACCCAACCATTCTCCAGTTGATGGACATCCATTCATTTTCCAGTTTCTAGCCACCACAAAAAGGGGCTGCCACAAACATTTTTTTTTTTTTTTGAGGCTGGGGTTAAGTGACTTGCCTAGGGTCACACAGCCAGGAAGTGTTAAGTGTCTGAGACCAGATTTGAACTCGGGTCCTCCTGAATTCAGGGCTGGTGCTCTATCCACTACGCCACCCAGCTGCCCCCTGCCACAAACATTTTGGCACATACAGGTCCCTTTCTGCTCTTTAGTATTTCTTTGGGATATAATCCCAATAACAGCAATGCTGGGTCAAAGGGTATGCACAGTTTGATAACTTTTTGGGCATAGTTCCAAATTGCTCTTCAGAATGGTTGGATTCTTTCACAACTCCACCAACAATGCATCAGTGTCCCAGTTTTCCCACAGCCCCTCCAACATTCATCATTATTTGTTCCTGTCATCTTAGCCAATCTGACAGGTATGTAGTGATATCTCAGAGTTGTCTTAATTTGCATTTCTCTGATCAATAGTGATTTGGAAATAGTTTCAATTTCATCATCTGAAAATTGTCTGTTCATATCCTTTGACCATTTATCAATTGGAGAATGGTTTGATTTCTTGTAAATTAGAGTCAATTCTCTATATATTTTGGAGATGAGGCAGGCCTTTATCAGAACCTTTAACTGTAAAAATGTTTTCCCAATTTGTTACTTCCCTTCTAATCTTGTTTGCATTCATTTTTTTTTTTGTACAAAAGTTTTTTAATTTGATGTAATCAAAATTTTCTATTTTGTGATCAATAGTGATCTCTAGTTCTCCTTTAGTCACAAATTCCTTCTTCCTCCACAAGTCTGAGAGGTAAACTATCCTATGTTCCTCTAATTTATTTATGATCTCATTCTTTATACCTAAATCATGGACCCATTTTGATCTTATCTTAATATGTGGTATTAAGTGTGGGTCCATGTAAAGGCCTCATTTCTAAAACATATAGAGAATTGACTCAAATTTATAAAAATATAAGTCATCTCCAATTGATAAATGGTCAAAGAATATGAATAGACAATTTTCAGATGAAGAAATTAAAATCATTTCTAGTCATATGAAAAAATGCTCCAAATCACTATTGATCATAGAAATGCAAATTAAGACAATTCTGAGTACCACACCTCTTGCTAAGATGACAGGAAAAGATAATGGCAAATGTTGGAGGGGATACACGAAAATTGGGAGTTTTCCTATTGTTGGTGCAGTTGTGACATGATCCAACCATTCTGGAGAGCAATACAGAATATGTCCAAAGGGCTTCCAAACTGTGCATACTTTTTGATCCAGCAATGTTTCTACTGGGCCTGTATCCCAAAGAGATCTTAAAGAAGGGAAAGGGAGCCACGTGTGAAAAATGTTTGGAGCAGCCCTTTTTGTAGTGGCAAGGAATTGGAAACAGAGTGGATGAATTGGAGAATGGCTCAATGAGTTATGGAATACGAATGTAATGGAATATTATTGTTCTGTAAGAAATGATCAGCAGAGGCCTGCAGAGACTTACATGAACTGATACTGAATGAAGTGAGTAGAACCAAGAGAACATTGTACATAGAAACAAGAAGATTATATGATGATTAATTCTGATAGATGTGGCTCTTTTCAATAGCAAGATGATTCAGGTCAGTTCTAATGAACTTGTGATGGAGAAAGTCATCTGCACCCAGAAAGAAGACTATGGGGACTGAGTGTGTATCACAGCATAGAATTTTCATTCTTTTTATTGCTGTTTGCTTGCATTTTGTGTTCTTTCTCATTTTTTTCCTTTTTCCTTTGATTTTTTCTTGTGCAGCATGATAATTGTAGAAATATGTATAGAAGAATTGCACATGTTTAACATATATTGGATTACTTGTCATCTAGGGGAGGGGTGGAAGGGAAGGAGGGAGAAAAATTAGGAATACAAAGTTTTGCAAGGGAATGTTGAAAATTGTCTTTGTATAGGTTTTGAAAATAAAAAGCTTTATTAAAAAAATCTGTCTATGGCCCATAGCATCTTTGCTGAACACCTTTTAAGTTAGTTCTCCATGGCATTCTGCCTCTTAGTGTCTTTCTTCTTGTCAGAGGTAACCAAATCTTTTGGGGTGCTAAACTCTCTATGGATTTACTTTGCCATTCAGTGGCATACTCCCACCTCATGGAGTATTCCCTTTCTCCTGGTTAATTATGAGTTCCTGTAGGAAGCTTGTCGTTTCCATTATCAATTGCTAAAACTCCTTTCCTTGCTAACTATATGCTCTCCCAAATCTATTTTGTATTTACCATTCCTGGTGTGCCTCTTTATTTTGTCAGTAATCTGTTCTCATAAATAAAAATACCTTTTTGCCAATGAGAAAGACCATTGTGAATTTGTCGCATGACTGAACCCCAATATTTGATGCCAGACTCCATCATTTAGTGTTGAACCTCAAACTCATCAGAGAGATTTGCCATTTCCTTCTCCAGCTCATTTTCCAGATGAGGAAATGGAGTTAACTAGGGTTAAGTGTTTTGCTCAGGATTACACAGCTAATAAGCATCTGAGACTGGATTTGAATTCAGATCTTCCAGAATCCAGTCTTGGTGATCTATCTACTGTTTCATCTAGCTGATTAAAAAGGTAGTCAAGATAAGTTAATTAAGAGAATTAATAAAGTAGGAAGGAAGGAACTATGGAATTTGAAGAGCAGAGAAGTCTGGGGAGCCTTTGGCCAAGCATTCTTACCTCTTTTTTGTATCTGGTCTCTTTTGGTGAAGTCTACAGACCCTTTCTCAGAATAATGTTTATATTACATAAAATACATAAGGCTACAAAGGTTACAAACATTTTTGCTATCATTCTCTGTGTCTGGAAGGTTCTCTATTCTCATGTCTGTCTTTTTAAAAATCCTTATCTTTGAGGAAGCTGGTGATTTAATAGTAATTTGTAGCATTTATTTGCTACAAATATAAACGTATTATATGCCTTTGTATCCTTCCTCTCCCAGTGGAATGTTAGCTCCTTGAGAAGAGGGACTCTTACTTATTTGGTTTTATATCTATAGCACTTAGTATAGTCTCTTAAACATAATAAACACATAAGTATATTTGTTAAATTGAATCAAATAAAGAAATTAATTGCCTTCTCAAATCCATATATTACTGTGTCTATACTATTTCCCTGTATTAGTCTAGCAATTCTATTTTAAAAAATCAATGCAATTAGCTTAGTATGATTAGTATGTTCATGCCAATGCTTAGAGATCCTTCTTTCACTTTGTAAATGTTTATAAATCATTTGTTTAATAACTTATTCTAGATGGGTCAAATGGATTTCCAACAAAGATGGAAGAATGAACAAGAGCAGAACTACCCAATTACCATATAAACACTTCCAAGAAAATTAAAGAGAACCATACTAAATAATGATAAAGAAATTTTAAAAAACTATAGTTAAAATGTTTTTGTCATTTATACAGAGATAGCCAGAAGCTTTCACGCACTAAGAAGGAAGTTCAGCCCCAAACCCCAAATTTCCAGTAATCAGAAGATTTTCAGCGTAGGCCAGAAATATTCCAAGGAAACCAAGAATCTGCAAAATTGTGCACCAAAGATATTTTGAAAGTTTGCAGCACAATCAGAATTATGTAAGACCTAGTAACTGCCACCTTTAAAGAGAAGAGATATTTCCAAAGACAAAAAATAAAAGCTTTCATCTGAGAAAAGCTTGCTTTGTACTATTCATTGCAGAAGAAAAGAAAGTTTAAAAGCTAATGTTCCTCTCTCCCATATACAACTATAAGAAATAAAAGGGAAAGAAAAAGAAATACACTAAGAAAAAAAAGTGAAGAAAAGAGCAGAATTTCTTTACAATGATTTGGTGAGAACATCCCAAGTTCTTCAGTGCCCTAATGATATAGGGGAGACAGGAGTGACTCTGAAGCCCTCTGACCTAAGAGTGCTTTTGTCCTAACAATCTGTCAATGATTTCAAAGTCTTCTGGCCTTGGAATAGTCCTACAAACATTACTGACTGTCATATAGATAATTTGTTGGTCAGTAATGACCAAGTTCTTGAGGAAATAGTGAACAGACCACCCCTCAAATCTACTTGTAAGCCATAAAATTAGCAAATAAGTAGCATGAAGCTCTGATCCAACTTTGTATAAATCTATCCTTTCCCTCAATCCTTTGCTAATTTCTTTTGGAACTTAACACGCTGCAATTGGCATTACAATTACAACTAAACTTTGTCCCTTGACTAGAAAATGGGTTCAAGCCTGCAAATTCTTTTGAGATACCTCGTGACATCAGTTTGTGACCCCAAACTCTTGGGATCTCTGCTTTCCCAACCTCAGCACTAACATGTATTTCATCTAGATCAGGTCCCTTGAACTAAGAGCAGTATAATCTATCAATAAATAAACATTTATTAAGTATCTATTATATTACAGGCACTGTGCTTAGTGCTGAGTTTTCTATAAGTTTACTTATTTTTGTATTATAAGTTCATAGCTGAAAGAGATCTCAGAAATGATTGAGCCCCATTCCTTCATTTTAAAGATTAGGAAATAAGGAGAGAACGTGACCTAAGGCCACATAGTAAATGATTGAGTCAGGATTTTGACTCAGTTATTCCTTCTCCAAAGTCAGATTCATTCCTATTTCTGGCACATTTGTAGATCTTATCAGTCTAAGAGGATGACCTCATCCTATTGTGAGGATCAAATGAGATAATCAACACACTAAGCATTTATTAAGCACCTACTTTGTAGCAGCCCACTGAATTGTGTTTACAAATACAAAGAATAACACAACCTACAAATAGTAGGATATATAGACTAAAAACAAAAATACAAGGTAAAATTATAGAAGAAAAGGATCACCAATTTGAGGAATCCAGAAAGGATTTGTAGAGAAGGCAGTGCTTGATATTAAAATATGTGTGAAAAATTTCTAAAACAATTACAGGCTAATCTGCATCCAGAGAGAGGACTATGGGGATTGAATATGGATCACAATATAATATTTTCAACTTTTTGTGGTTGGTACTTTTGTTTTCTTTCTCATTTTTTTTCCTTTTTGATCTGATTTTTCTCATGCAGCATGATAATTGTGGAAATATGCATTGAAGAATTGCACATATTTAACATATTGGATTACTTGAAATCTAAGGAGGAAGGGAGGGAGAAAAAATTTGAAATACAAGGTTTTGCAAGGGTGAATGTTGAAAACTATGCATATATTTTGAAAAACATTCAGGCTAAATAAAAAAAAATAAAAGTTTTTAAGAATTAAAAAAATAAGATGACTTCATCCTCTTAGAGGACATTAGGGAAGGGTTTATAGGAAAATGGTGAAGACTAAAACACAAGTGGACATTCTGCAACTGTGCCTACCACTTGAATGGGAAGCACTTTCTTCCACTGATTGAAGAGCTGGACTGTAGGCATCTTCAAAATGTCCTGAGTCAGCACCAGCGATAACTTTATTTCATTCAAATCTGAGAGAATGAGATGATTCTTTCATTAGTGACTTTTAGTAAGAAACTATGTTATAAAAGGAAGAGAAGGGTTAAGAGGGGATTGGTCTGCTGAGGCCAGATGGCCCAAGGAATGCGCCTGGGTCTTTGGTTTTTTTCATTTGTTTTTTTCTATTCTAGGTACAAGAAATGAAGTTTCTGATTTAAAGCAAAAGCCACTGTGATCAGGGGAGTCCAGGAATCCAGCCCAGCATCAATGCCTTGAAGAGCAAACTAAGGGCACAGACACATACTTCAACTCTCTCAGGTTATTGAGAATCCTTAGGGAGAGATATAACAGGCCTAGACCTGAAAGAAAGGGAGTGGAGTTAATCATGTTATATACTATGTTTGTATTACTCTTTGAAGCTGAAGGTCATTTTCTTTGCTGGAAAAAAATGGAGACAAAAAAGCACATCAGTAGTTCTTCTCTCCCTCCATTCTCCATTAACATTATACATCTGCCCCAAGCAAAGAGCAAATCTTTTCTCTCTCTCTCTGTCTCTCTCTCTCTTTCTCTCTCTCTCTCTCTCTCTCTCTCTCTCTCTCTCTCTCTCTCTCTCTCTCTCTCTCTCTCTCTCTCTCTCTCTCTCTCTTGCTCCCTTTTTGTTATGGTAGGATTTTTCACAAGCATCTGCTTATCCTGAACTTTAAAAACTATTCTGAAAAAAATGTAGCTCAGCTTTCTCTGGCATACCTTTTCAAAAAACATTTACTAGGAATTGTTCTAAAACAGAAGTCCAAAACAAGCCATACCATTGCTAAGAGTTCTGAAATTCCTATCCATTTTACCTTACTGAGATCCTTGTTTCTCTGTTGCTAGAGATAGGCCCCAAGTAGTATTGGGCCCTGGTCCTGTAGGAACCCAGCAAAATAGAAATTTTGAGCAGTGTTTGTCAGTTTGTGTCTTAAGAATTCTGGGTTTGGCCAAAGTACTCCATGGAGGAAAGTTTTCATGACAAATAAGTCTAAACAACAAATGGGTTTGTATCTCTAATATGAAATGTGAGTCTTCAGCTAGTGGAGACAATTTCCAATATATTTGGTTCATCTTGTGCCTGAAAAATTGGCTTCTTAGTAGCCCAGAATTGATTTTTTTCCCCACCATATCCCAAAATGTACAATGCACAATTTATTATTTTTCTGTTTTAGCAGTGTGTGCTTAAAAATGTAACCCATTTCCACTTGGGAATCAGTTTCCTCATCTGAAAAAATTGTACCAAATTATCTTATAATATAGCTTAACAAGAATTTGAATTCTGGCTAAGATTTGAATGCTGGCTAAGTAATTATAGTAGCTAGCAAAGCAGTCTTGATGTATATTATTTCAACTAATCCTCACACCAATCCTGTGAGGTAGATACTATTATGCCCTTACTCCCACCAGTTTTACAGATGAGGGCTCTGAGATCAAGAGAAATTAAGTGATTTGCCAAAAGTCACAAGTTAGTAAATGTCTGAGACAGGATTTCCTGAATTTTGGGTCTTTCTGATTGCCTTATGCTAACTTTGTCATTAGTGAATGATGTTTACCTGGGACTCCGTTTCCTTATCTATAGAATGAAAGATCATAGATTTAGAGTTTAAAAGCCACCTATTTCATCCCTCTTATTTTATAGAGAAAATCAGTCTTGGAATTGTGAATACATCCAGCTATTCTGGAGAGCAATTTGGAACTATGCTCAAAAAGTTATCAAACTGTGCATACCCTTTGATCCAGCAGTGTTACTACTGGGCTCATATCCCAAAGAAATATTAAAGAAGGGAAAGGTACCTGTATATGCAAGAATGTTTGTGACGGCCCTCTTTGTAAGTGGCCAGAAACTGGAAACTGAGTGGATGCCCATCAGATGGAGAATGGCTGAATAAATTGTGGTATATGAATATTATGGAATATTATTGTTCTGTAAGAGGATTTCAGAAAGGCCTGGAGAGACTTACATGAAATAATGCTAAGTGAAATGAGCAGGACCAGGAGCCATTATATATTTCAACAACAATACTGTATGATGATCAATTCTGATGGATGTGGCCATTTTCAACAATGAGATGAACCAAATCAGTTCCAATAGAGCAGTAATGAACTGAACCAGCTACACCCAGCAAAAGAACTCTGGGGGATGACTATGAACCACTGCATAGAATTCCCAATCTCTCTAATTTTGTCCACCTGCATTTTGGATTTCCTTCACAAGTTAATTGTACACTATTTCAAAGTCTGATTCTTCTTGTGCAGCAAAATAACTGTATGGACATCTATACATATATTGTATTTAACTTATACTTTAACATATTTAACATGTCCATCTGGGGAAAGGGGTGGGGGAAAGGAGGGGGAAAACTGGAACAAAAGATTTTGCAATTGTCAATGCATATTACCCATGCATATATCTGGTAAATAAAAAAAAGAAAGAAAATCAGTCTCAGAGAATGACAAGCCCAACCCATTGCTCCTTTCACTGTGTCATATTGAGTTTGCCCAAGATAATCTCTAAAATCTCTTCATGCTCTAAATGATACCATTATTCCCAACTAATCTCTTAGAAGTTTGTGCTGTTCTTTTTTTTTCAAGCTTAGTTATATACCTTTTCTCTTTTAAAGGATCTCTTTTTGGGATTTGAACTTTGAAATCTGAGTTTGCTTGTTTTCTTATTGTAGAATTCTCTACTGCTGACTACAGTAAGGGAGGAGGGAGGAGACTTTGTGTCTGACAGCTCAGCAAGACAGTTTAGGTAGTAAAATGAACCAAACCTAGTACTTGTGGTGCTTAATTCAGCAAACCCTTTCTGGACTTTGGTTTTCTAATCTGTAAAAATGAAAGAATTAGAAAAGAAAATTCCCAAGATTTCTTCTAACTCTCCATCTCAGATTCTAGTCCAACCCCTTAATTTCACAGTAGCCCCTGTGGTTTATTTCTTTCGTACATTAGATCCCCAGAATAAAATCTCAATTTCAGATTATTCTGCAGGTCTACATCTAGTCAAAATTATCACCAAAAGCCTCCACTAGTATTTCCTTTTTTTTCAGTCAGCTAGGGGACAAAATTAGTGCAAAATAAAGCCTAATTAATTTGGCATAGTGAAAATATTTGAAATTGAACATTTCCCCCATGAACATAGGAAACACTGTCCTACAAATATACATTTCATATTTTATGAGAGTGAGCATGGACCCCCAAAATGAGGAATTAACATATGAGAAATAGGTGTGAAGTTTCTAATTGCTATATCTAATGCTGCAAGATCCCTGAAGACTTCTGGTGAAATCATTACTACACTCTTATTAGACCTACTCCTTGATGGGCATAGTGTCTCTGCTAGGGACATTGTTCTGATAGGCTCATTGAGCCTGCTTCTTACTGAGTGTAGAATTTCTACTCTGCAGGTCTTATCATCTTTCCTTGGCTCCTTATCTTCTGGGCTCCTTTTTGAGCCCATGGCTAACCATACCAAGTCATCATCAATCTGTTAGGGTATATTGGTTACAACTTTTTTTTTGATAAGGGATAACTATGATTGTTTGGTCATAGTCTTACCTTCAGCCAACAAATCCAGGCAGAGAATCTTTGGGTTAATTAGCTACTTCCTTTTTGAATCCTGTGTCTGAGAGAAGATCAAAGACTTCTGTTTCAAGTAACTAATTTGGGGATCTCAGTCTTCCATATCCTGAAATCCTTTCAGATTATATATATATATATATATATATATATATATATATATATATATATATATATATATATATATATATATATATATGTATATGTGTGTGTGTGTGTGTGTGTGTGTGTGTGTGTGTGTGTGTGTGTGTGTATGGAGAGAAAGAGAGAGAGAGAGAGAGAGAGAGAGAGAGAGAGATACAGAAAAAGAGGCAATACACACAGAGAGACATAGAGACAAAGTGAAAGAAACACAGAGAGAGACACACATGGAGAGATAGAGAGACAGAAAGAGAGATAGATACACACACAGAGAGTTGCCGCCCTCTAGGAGCTTATATTCTAATAAAGGAAAACAACACACAAAAAGAGCTGAAAAGCAGAGTGAAAAGAGCAGAAGCTAGAAGAGGTACCTGATGTGGGAGCATAGTGGAAAAATCAGAGAAATCCCAAAGTGGGCCCAGGAAGAAATGAGGAGACATTCTGAACTGAATTCTCTCCCTAAATGGTAGGTTTGGAGTCATGGCTGCACTCTCCAATCAGAGGGACAGAGGTGATGATAAGATGGTGTTCCAAGGCTGATGCAAGATGAGAAGGTTCTCTCAGTAATGAATTTTCTGGAAAAAGTGGAAAAGTTGGAGAAGTCCCAAAGTAGTGCAGTCAGGTGAGAATTGAGTTTGTGGATATTGGGACACATCTGAACTTTATTAAAGCTACTTAAGAAAATAAACAAAAAAGAGGAATGGAGAGGATATATATAAACTTTTTTAAATGTTATCAATCCTTTCATACAATTTTATTAGAACTTAAAAAAAAGAAAAACCTATACAAAACTCCAAAAATAAGCAAAGAGAAAGGATTCTAATATAAAAAATTATTAAAGTAGGCTCAGTAGCACCTCTTTTTTTTGGCAACACTTAATCTAGTTGGAGTTGCTGTATGTTCTTAGGGGAAGGGGGAAAGGGAACAATGATTTATTTAATTCCTACTCTGTACTAGATACTGCGTTAAATGGTTTACCAATATTACCTTATTAGATCCTCTTAACAACTCTGTGCTATTATGAGCCCATTTTACAGTGGAGAAAAATGAGGCAGAGATTAAGTGACTTACCAAAGTCACAAAGCTAATAGATATTTGAGGCCAGATTTCTACTAAGATTTTCCCAGCTGTAGGCCCAGTGCTCTATTTATTGAAGCATCAGATTGATTTTTAATATTTTAAATTATTTTCCTTATAATAAGCCATGATTTTATCAAGATAGAGACCACTTCTACTAATTAAGATCACAAGCTCCATCTCATTCTACATGACTTTTGCTCAAGTTTAAGCAGTATATAAAAAATGGACAATCTATGGCCCAAGGGCCAAATCTGGTCTAACTGTTTTTGAACAGCTCATGAGTCAAAATGTTTTTTGTTTTTTGTTTTTTTTTACATTTTTAAGTAAGGTAAAGCTTTATTTAAGTTTAATTTTATTTAAAACATATAGGGAGTAGTTTGCTGACCCCTAGCCCACAGAAGCTGGAGACCTTATTTCTTTTTGTACATCATGGGTACCAGTTTTTAGATTGTATGAATTGTTTGGTGTTTTTTTGGTTTTGTTTTTACCATTCTCATCTGTTGTACTGACTTTTCATTAATCATTTTGTTTATCTGTCATGACCGTAGGAGTTTAAGGAATTCTAAGATTCCATCAGAGGTGTCCCAAGTGACTAAAGTTCAGTGCAGAGTTCATTGGAGCTGGTAATAGTAGCCCCAGGAGTCAGGAAATATTGGAAAATAACTTTGAGACGGAACCAATCCTTAGAACCCACAGCAAACTATATCTAAAAGAAACTTTATCAAAATTCTTTAAGAGGGAGAAAGGACTTCCAGTTGTTAGTTATCACTTGTCTGCATGCATGTGCTCTACACATGTACCTTTGAATGTTAAATTTGAGCTCATTTTTCCTAGGGACTTTGTATATGAAATAGGAGCATAAACCCTGTTTTGAGGTAATGTTTTATAAATATTATTCTTGCTATACTTAACTCCTTTCAGTGAATGGAGTTCAACTGATTGATTGAAAATGGAAAATACATCGGTGGGAGCTCATGAGTAATAGTACTAGATTGTTAACTCAAAATCTAGGGGGATCAGTTGTTAACTTGCCCACGAAGAACCCTAATCTGTGAACTCCCATGTCAGATTAAGAAAGTGATCCTAGAAGGGATGCTACTTGTCCATGGACCAACCTTGCTGAGTTTGAAGAAACATATGATCACAAGGTTGGCCACTGGATGAGATGATGATTTTTTTCCCCCATGCCATCTCTTGAAGAGAGTCAGCATTAGTGGAGACAGAATCCACACTGATGATTTTACATATCTTTGGAAGTATTTAAAGTGAAAAGACAGATAAGTCAAGAAAAAGGACTATGTCAAGAAAGCTTCCCTGAGAAATAGGAGTCCTGGGTTCTAATAGAGCTCCATCAGCAACTCTCTGTGTGACCTTAAACATTCACTTAATAGGATCATAGAATACTAGAATTAGAGCAAGAATGCAACTTAGAGACCATCTAATCCAATCCTCTAATATTATAGTTCAGGAAACTGAAGCCCAGAGAAGATAATTAAAATTTAGATAGATAATAAATGGTAGAATTAGAAAAAACAGACCTAGATCTTCTGACTTCAAATTCAGAACTCTATTAAAGCATGCTTCCTCTCACTGTTTAATCTCACTGGGTTTCAGATTTCTCATCTCTATAATGGATCAGATGACCTGTATATTCTTCTCTAGTTCTAAAAGTCTATGAAATATCTTCTCTGTGAAAATGTTCCTTCTTGGTAAGCTGACCTAATCAAACTACAGTCTCTTGAGGAATCTAGGGCATTCTTCTGGTCTGGGAGCTTAGGGCTCCCTTCCCTGAAGACTTTCCCTTCTAAGAAAGTCCTCCTCCTACAAAAAGGAATTGGGAGAGAGTATATGATGAGGAATGAAATCATTTAGTTGCCAGAAAAGTCTGAGCAGCCTGGGTTATAATAGAAAGCTGGAACTCAGGGTCACAGAAGGGAAACCAGAAAAGGAAAAGGAAACTCCCAGATGAGAAGTTACTCTAGGTCATCTGCTCTCTGTCAGTCTGACGAAGGGAAAAAAGAACAGGCTCAGGCACGTGTCCAGGCAGAAACTGTAAACTGTAATCTTGGCAGTATTAGCAGCAATATCAGCCCTTTTGCTGCACCTGCTGACTCTGTGAAGAAATAGAGAGTGTGACAACTTGTATGGTGTGATAGGAGGATGCTAACGATCTTCCCTGCCACAATATCAGAAAATCCCCATTATTTACTTCTTTAGGTTAAGAAATAGGATACCTGTATTTTCACTCCTATTGTTAATCCATCCTCTAACTTACCTAACTTGGAGAAGCAGAGAATCTCCTTCAATTTCTTGAAGACAGAATTGTCAACTTGCCTCTGAAATCTTTTTTTTTCTTCAGGTTAATCATGCCCAAGTCCTTTATCCGAAGTTTATTCTGGAATCCTTTCATTATCCTATTGGGTCTCCTTTTCCTAAAATGTGGTGACCAGGCAATAATGTAATATTCCAGATGCGGTATGACTAGAACCAGATGCAGCAAAACTATCATCTAACTTGCTCTCAACACTATGTCCCTTTCAATACAGCTTACGTTTACTTTTTGGCTACCATGTTGAATTTATACTGAACCCCCTCCTCCCATATCTCTTTTTAACACAAATTATTGTCTATTCATACCTCCCCGATCCTGAACTTATGAAGTTGTTGTTTTGTTTTACCTTTCTTTTGATTAGCAGCTAGATTGTATACTGAAAGTTTTTATACTATCCTAGTAGGAAAAAACCACCATTTAACACTTAACGCAAAGGTTTTGGTTATAAATGCCAACATCTACATCAGAATTACACTAGTGTAAACCATACAAATTCTGAGGAATGGGGAAAAGGGTAGGAATTGAAACTGGAATGGAGAGAAGAAACAAAATAAATAAATAAAACAATAAATTTCAACAGTAAATAATAAACT
This sequence comes from Sminthopsis crassicaudata, assembly GCF_048593235.1. NCBI lineage: Eukaryota > Metazoa > Chordata > Mammalia > Dasyuromorphia > Dasyuridae > Sminthopsis > Sminthopsis crassicaudata. The sequence continues at coordinate 108,351,621 of NC_133620.1, forward strand.
GTGCATTAAGGTCGATCTTTTGTATCTCAAAAAAAAGTAACTTTAAAAAATTATTTTAGTATAAAGATCTGGAAAGATGGTGTTAGTTGGAGTGGAAACATGAGGATTTTGACTCACTAAGAACAAATGAATGTTCTCTCCTCTTGCTCTTTCAAAATATCTTAAGACTTGAGTCTCTGCTGACTGATGTCAGTGCATTCTGTGCAGAGACACTTTCCTTGGTGGGATGGGATTCAGGCAACAATTAAAAAAGATCACTGCCTCTGTGATATAGATCCATTTGTGCACTGTGTATCAAAGCCACAGTCCTGCTTCATCAACTCCAGGAGAACAAGTGTGTCTATATTGAAGAAGACAGCAAGCAGGCAAAAAATAAAGCCAAGATAAGTATGACCATTACCTTCAAGGCTTTTACTCTTTGGTGACCCATTGAATGTAACAACTTGGCAATAATAATGCAGTAATCAATCAGGATAATTTGGCCAGGTAAAACAAGATCCACTAAGATATGTTGATACTGTAAAGAAATCAGCCTTTGTCATGGGGGTACCAGTCACAAAAATATCTTCCATTAGCTTTGCCTGTCCTGAAAAAAATTATATTGGAAACTGTCAGCAACACAGCAAAGAAAAAAAGAGGCTCTTTGGAAAACCCATATGTACTGTTGCTATCATAAAGCTCAGTGATGAAACCTACATAGGAATCCAGATCATCTCCACTGTTCTAACTCATACTTTGCATTAGCACTAGCAAGTGGCAGTAGTAACAACCTCTGCCCAAATACACTATTTTCCAAATCACTTTAAAATCTTTAGCTACAACCATCAAACTCTGAAGTTTAGCATAAAACCTAACTTTTACAAATCATATGAAGTTGATTTTTTGAACTGAAATGTCATACTTTACATTTATTCACATTTACATTTATTACATTTCATCTTATTGAACAAGAACCAGTGTTCCACTCTATTGAAATCTTTTTGGATCATTGTGTGAACAATATGTTGGTGTTAATAAATTTGGGGTTAATAAATTTGGTAAGTATTCCATCAGTACCTTCATTCAAGTTATTCATAAAATTTCTGGATAGTATGCATTCAAAGTTAGGACTCTGGGCCATTCCACTGGATACCTCTTTCTATTTTGATGTTGACACATTAATGACTATTTTTTGGGTTCAGCCATTCAACCAATTCTGAAATCATCTAACTGTACACTCATCTGATCCTTATCTCTCCATCATTTTCATCAATGAATAGCATGATAGACCTTTCCCAAAGCTTACTGAAATCCAGATACACTAAGACCCAATATTCCAATATAATAAGCCTGTCACCAGGGAGATTTTACTTGCAAGGGCCAACTGAAACTCTTAAGGTGGCTGTCATTTATCAAAATGGGAATGCATCTTTCTCAATATTTGGTTCCTTATAAACAATAATTCCTCTTATTCTTATTTTTTTTAAGAGGAAGAGAGTTGTGAGGTGATTGTGCTGCAAGAAAAGTCCGAGCATACATGAATAGCATTTAGTATGGAATTCAAATACATCTTGCAACAATTAATTTGACTCATCAATGATATGCATAATAGCTTTTGCACTGTGTAGCAGTTAGACATAAAAGGAAATTCTATGTTAATAATTATAGAACCATGGCTGGTTAAATCTGACAGAGACCTAAGAGATCAATTCATTCAACCTCTTTATTTTACTGAAGAGGAAACTGAAGACTGATGAAGTTTATCCATTTTGTTGTTTGTTGTTGTTCTACTGTTCAGTCCTGTCTGACTCTTTGTGACCTCATGCACTACAGCACAGCAAATCCTTCTATCCTCCATTATCTCTCAAAATCTGTCCAAGCTCCTGTTTCTTGCTTCCATGAAACTATCGATCCATCTCATCATTTGCCATTCCAGTTTCCTTTTTTCTTCAATCTTTTTCAAGCCACGTCTTTTCTGATGAGTTCTAACTTCTTGTTATGTGATCAAATTATTTTAGCTTCAGCTTTAGTATTTGACCTTCCAAGGAATAGTCTGAAATAATTTCTTTAAGTATTGCCTGATTTGATTTCTTCACTGCTCAAGGGATTCTCAAAAGTCTTCTCTAGTATCACAATTTGAAAACCTAAATTCTTCAGTGCTCAGCTTTTCTTATAGTTCAACTGTCACAGCCATACAATGCTACTGAAAAAACCATATCTTTGACTATCCAGTCCTTTATCAGCAAAGTGATATTTTTTTTTAGTCTGTCCAAATTTTCCATAGGTTTCTTTCCATTACATAGCTATGGCCACCATCTGAAGTGATCTTTGAGCTCTATACTATAAAATCTGATACTATTTCCATTTCTTCTCCTTTTATTGACCAGGAAGTGGTGAGACAAGTTGCCAAGACCTTAATCTTTTTATGTTAAATTTCAAGCCAGCTTTTACATTCTCCTTTTTTTACCCTTATCAGGAGGCTTCTTACTTCTTCACTTTCTACCAATAGAGGGGTATTATCTGCATATCTGTGGCAACCTTAACCTAAACCTGGCTTTTGATTCATCCCATGATGTGCTCTGAATATAAGTTGAATAAATACAGTGACAACATATAGTCTCATTGTAATCCCTTTCCCATTTTAAACCAATCAGTTGTTGCATGTTTGGTTCTAACTATTGCTTCTTGGCCTGCATACAGGTTCCTCAGGAGACAAGTATGATGATCTGGTACTCCCATTTCTTTGAAGACGTGCCATATATTGTTGTGACCCACATAGTCAAAGGTTTTAATGTAGTCAATGAAGCAGAAACTTTTCTGGAACTCCTTGCTTTCTCCATAATCCAACAAATGTTAGTAATTTGGTCTACTTCCTGTGCCTCTTTGAAAACCTTGCTCTTCTAGTAATTCTTCATTTATATAATGTTGAACGCTAGCTTGCAGAATTTTAAGCATAACTTTGCTGGCATGTGAGATGAGCACAATTGTTTGGCAAATTAAACAATTAGTTAATTATAGATTTTGGTCTAGAATAACATCTCTAAATGATCATTTTCCAAGTCTAATCAGCACTTAGATATGAATCTCATCTATGCTATCTCTTACAAGTGGTTAGCTAGTCTCTCTGCTTCAAGACATCTATGAATGGAGAACTCACTATCTCTCAAGAGTTTAGTTTTAGATAGCCTCTGTTAGCAAGTTTTTCCATTTGTCAATCTCAAATCTGTATTTTCTTTCACAACTCCTATTTTCTGTTTCATCCACTGCTTCTAGTTCTTCCCTCTGGGGGCCAAACAGTAGAAATCTAGTCCCTCTTCCATTTGATAACTTTTGTAATGCTTGAAGATAGCTATGATGTAACTTCCTTACTTTAATACACACACACACACACACACACACACACACACACACACACACACACACACACACCCCTTCTCTTTTCTAGCTTAAACAATTCTAGTTTTTCTAATATCTTCATATTCTCTTAATCTATCTTTTCAAATTTTGAGGACAACATTTGATTTGTTTCATCTTAAATCAGAATGTTGTTCATCATTATTCTAGTATTGTCAACTCAGATCTTTGTTAATTGTTCTTAAAATAGCCCCATCAACAAATATTTATTGATTGTACACCCATTCATATTCCACATTAAATGAGGAATGCATTACCTGGATTTAAGGAGGAAAAGAGCTGAATGAAATATTTAAAGTTGTGAATGATACAAAAGAGAACATGTGGAAGGGGAATGAACACTAAAAATGTTCAAATTCAGCCTGTTTCTTTTTTGTAAACTGGGACAAGTTCCTCTAGTCTGTAAGCCTTTTTTCCCCTCTGTAAAATGAAAGATCTAGACCAGATGATCTCCAGCACTAAATCTTATGATGTTATTATGGTCTCCAGTCCTTTCATTGTTTTTCCAAAAATGTGGTTCACAGAATGTAACAATAATATAGTTTTGCCCTTTTCCCAGGGAAAATCAGCCCTGAGGATTTATCATAACTACCCAAGTTATAGACAGGATGCCGGGAGATATTGGGTCTCAGATAATGTTTGGTTAATTTTAGATAAAATGAAAGAGGTAACAACAAGCCACTAGCTAAAGGAATTCTAGAATTTTTAGACTTAGAATTTAGACGTGAGGTGGAGAGATCAGCTAACCCTGCTGGAGTTTATCAGCTGAGGTTTATGGACCCTAACGAGTTTATGAATAGTTTTAGGTAGTCTATACCCTTGAAAGGGAAAAAAAAATTATGTCTTTATTTTCAAAGATCTCTAACTGAAATTTAGCATTTCTTTCCATAATGAATTGAGGGGGGGGGGGAAGCAACATTACTCTGAGAAGAGATCTATAAGTTTCACCAAACAGATTGCCAAACACAAAAAGCACTGTTTTAATGTAATCATCCCTCCTTCCCACAATCACCCCCTCTCCAACACATATACACTTACACAAATAAAGAAACTAAGAACAGACTCAGAGAAGTTAAATTATTTGCCCAAGATTACACAAGCAATAAGCAGAAAAAGTGGGCACTTGTGTATATCCAGCTGATTCATCCTCCTAAACATAAAGTAAATGAACTCAAAACAGAGTTAGGAATAGATGTGTGTCTTTAAGATAAGAAAGCAGAGTGGAAATAAACTTTAGCCAACTAAAAAAAAATCTATTTTTTCCACATAAAAAGAGAAAAAAAGCCTCAATTAATATGATTAGGTCACCTAGGTAACATTCCATAATAACAGCATCTTTTATTAAGATGCAGATTAAAGGTAGGGCTTTTTTAAAAAGATAATTCTGATTTTCTGATTCATGGTAACAAATTCCCATCTGTGGAGCAGAAAGACCACTGATTGCCCTCTCAGTTCCCCAGCGAAATGATGTCAGGTTATTGTCAGCTTCAGTATGGGGAAAATTTAAACAACACTAATCCTGGGATAGCAATGGAATGGTTACTTATATATTGTTTCTCCTTTAACTCTTGTACTTTCTGATGATAGGGGCTGTCTTTTATCTTTCTTGTATACTCTGGACTCTAGCACATAGTATGTACTTAATAAATATTTGTTAAATGACTGACTAATAACTGACAGTTAATTGGCTGACTGTCCTTTTAGATCCCCTTGTGTTACCCAATCATGGCAAGATTTGATTCTTAGTTCTTGAAGGCCATTGTATTGAGAGTAACATCAGCTGGTCCTGCTGAATTAGAAAGTCTTGGAGCTTAATTGGTAAAGAGGAGTTATCATTACAGAATAAACCTAGTTAAATCCAGAGAGGATCATGTAGGTTGGATGAAGAGTGACAAGTTTTTCATAATAATAATAATAGCTAACATTAAGATAGCACTCATATATGCCAGTCACTGTGATAACGACTTTACAAATATTATGTTATTTGATCCTCACAACATTGAAAGGTAAGTGCTATTATTATCCCCATTTTGCAGTTAAGGAAAATGAGACTATCAGATTAAGTGACTTGCTGAGATCACCTTATATGGACCAATGTTATATCTACTATGCCATCTAGCTTCTCTCTACTAAATCATAGAGGAAGGACAGACAAATTCAGGGATCCTTAAATTTTGAAAATACAAAGAGAACTACATCCATAAGTTTGCTCTCAATCTAAATAGTCTAAACAACTTATATACAGAATAAATTGGAAATAATCAACAGAAAGCAGGTATTAGAATTTAGAGGGATCAGGAAAGGTTCCCTACAGAAAATAGGATTATGCTAAGATTTGAAGGAAGACATGAGAGTCAGGAAGGGCAGAGTGGTAGAAATGAGGAGAGAGAATATCTAAGCATCAAAGTCAGCTAGAGAAAATTTAATAAAATGGCATTTCTGCCATACCAACTTTCATTTGAATCCTGGAATGCCTTTGTTAAATCTAAAATCTCATCGATTTTTAGAAAGGCATCTCATTGCTAATATGGAGGAAGAGGAGGAAAGGGAGAAGAAGAGGACAAAGAGGAAGAGAATAGGAGGGTAGTTTGGAAATCAAAAGATCACGACAAGCATAATTCTAATTTTGACTACACAGAGGACTTTGTGACCTTGAGCCAGTCATTTAACTTTCATTCAATTAATTAGCATTTAAATTCCCATACAAGGCCAGCAGCACTATTAGAGCTATTTCCCAATTCAGCAGCTTTTCAATGGAGTTTAGAGTTGGTGCTAATGATCTCCTAATGACTCTTTCTCCAAGAGCCCTTCAGTGACCCTCCACTGAAGTGTGAAAGATGCAGCCTTTGGCTTTCATCCTGGAGACTCTGACTTTGCTAGATCATCTTCTCTTAGAGACTTCTGGTTTTCTAGCTGAGGGGAATAGGGTTTAGGAGGAAAATGTGGCCACAATATGCAAGGATGGGAGAATACAGGGAGAAGACAAAGAAATTCATCTTTAAAAAGGGAAATTAAAGAAGGGATGGGGGAAATAGTGAGTGAGGGGGAGGATATTGGGAAAAACCAGAACAAGACTGGAGAGAGGAAACAGAGTGATGGGGGACAGAAAGAGGGACTGAAATATTAATAGGAAAAATAAGGGAAGTTTCCAGGACAATGGTTAAAAAAAAAAAAAAGGTTAATAGAGAATATGGAAAGGAACAGAAGGCATCCTTTGTATACTTTGGGCCTTAATTCATTTAATTACTATTCAGATTGTAATGATTTTATCTACCCACCTCCTCTTTAAAAAGAAGAACTACAGAGAAAAACCAAAGCTGAACTTATTTTTTCTCAAACTAATTCTTCCTCTTGACATCAAAGGTGACTGAAAGGTTGGTGATAACATCAAAAGCAATAGAGAATCTTGACATCCCCATTTCTGTTAATGGCCCCATATGGTCACATGAAATCTCAGCAGAATGGTGTGGTGGAAAAAAGTTAGAGGACTGGAGTTAGAGAATCTGGATACAGTTCTTTGTTTTGCTATTTATTATTTGTGTCATGTTGGGTAAATCACTCAAACTTTCTGATGCCAGTTTCTCCAGGGATAAAATGAGGTTGTTGAACAAAATTTCTTAAACTGTGTGTTATTACTGTATATGGGGTTGGCTAACTGAATGTGTGGATTGCAAAATTATGATATATTATCAATAAATGTTTGATCTGCATACCTATTTTATATAGTTGAGTAAAATTTCTTGGGCAAAAGGGATCATGAATAGAAAAAGTTTGAGAAACCTTGACCTGGATGACTTCAAAGATACCTCCTAGCTCTAAATCTATGATCCTTTGTCATTTTTGACTCATTTCTTATTGCCACTTTTATCCAATTGGTTGCTTCCATCTACAGAATATATTTCATACCCATTCCCTCCTTCCCACTCCCACTGCACCATCCTAGTTCAGTCCTTTATTATCTCTCCCTTCCTCTATTTTAATGGTCTCCTAACTGGTCTCTCAGTTCATGGGCTCTTTCTTCTCCAATCTATCTTGCATACTGCTGCTTGATTTACCTTTCTAATGTCCTATTCTGATTATGTCTCTTTTTTGTTCATAAGTCTTTTGTAACTTTGAACTGCTTATTGAATAAAGTTCATATTTCTTTGGTGGCACTCAAGGCCTTCCATTATCAGACTGATTTTGTCAAGCGCTCTCTATATGCCCTTGGGGTTGTCCATAGATCCTCAAACTTAAACTAGTTGGGCCTTTAGTTGTGGTAGTAGTAATTACAGAGAGGTTAATTTTATTTCAGCTATAGTAATAGCATCCCTGCCACTTCCAGACTTTCCCTCTGCCATCATCACTCAACGCCCTTTTCTCTATCACCCCATCCAGATCCTTGTTGCTATGGGAACATTTAGACAAGTCATTTACACTTCCTGGACTTCTGATTCATCATCTACAAGAGGGAATTTGGACTAAATGACCTCACAAGTCCATGAAGCTATCATTTCCCCCCTGAATTTGCCATCTTCCAAAATTCCCTTCGCTTTTGATCTTATCACCAACCTTTCATCCTTTGATCCTTGCCTCATCCTTTTCCTTCACTCACCATATCCCATCAGTTGCCAAATCTTATTGATTCTACTACCACAATGCTTTTTCTCATATCTTTTCCTTTCTCTATCTTCATACAGATATCATTCTCACCTGGATCATTGTATTTGTTTTATTGTTTTCAGTCATTTTCAGCTATGTTTGGTTCTAGGATCTCATTTGGGATTTTCTTGGCAGAGATACTGGAGTAGTTTGCCATTTTCTTCTCCAGATCATTTTACAGATGAGGAAACTGAGGCAAAAAGATTAAAGTGACTTGCCCAGGGTCATACAGCTAGTAAGTGTCTGAGAGCACATTTGAACTCAGGAAGACAAGTTTTCCTGATTCCAAGCCCAGGGCTCTACCTGCTGCTCTCCTGCCTACCCCCTGAATTATTGTTATATCTTTCTAATTGATCTCCCTGCTTCCAATCTTTCCCCTCTCTAACCCATTTTCAATACAGATGCCAAAATTATCTTGAGGCTCACTGAACTTGAGACAAATCACATAATTTCCCCATCAAAGATCAGTTTCTTCATCTGGAAAATGAGAAGGTTGTGCTAGATGGCATCTGAAGTTCCTTTCTAGTCAGTCAGTCAACAAGGATTTATTAAGTGTTTATTATGTGTCAGGCATTGTGCTAAGTGCTGAGGACAGAAAGAAAAGCAAAACCAGATCCTTGTCCTCATGGGGTTCATGAGCTAATGGAGACAACATGTAAATAATTATGTATATTCATGATATATACAGAAAGAGCACTCAGGATAAATTAGTTCCAAATATTGTAGAGAGGAAGAATGAATATTTTTTTTAAAAATTAGATTTGTCAACTAAGGAATTGAAACCAATTTGCCAATTGGTAACTTTGGAAAGAGTAGTTTAACATTGGTCTTCTCCCCCACCTCCTTTTTTTTTTTTTTTTTTTTTTTTTGAGGCAATTGGGGTTAGATGACTTGATCAAAGTCACACAGTTAGGAAGTGTTAATTAAATGTCTGAGATTGGATTTGAACTCAGTTCTTGAGAGAGTAGAAGAAAGGAAGAAGAAACACTTAATGCAGGCAGCTTTTTTCAAGGTTAGCCAAATGTGAAGGAGAAATTATAGAATGGTCATTAGCTGAGATGGTCAAATCACATAATGGTTTGCCCCTCTCTAACTAAGATCCTATAATTCTTTTTTTTTTTTTTTTACCTCATTGCAGCACCAGTTTAATATTAGGAAACCAATAGCACAATAGACTATTCCCCCCACCCCCCAAAAAAACCACATTGTTAGACAAATAAATGCAAAGAAAAAGCTTTTGAAAAACATAACACCTATTGGGGCAGATAAATGGTACAGTGGATTGAGTGCTGGAGCTGAAGTCAGGAGGATCTGAATTCAAATCTGACCTGAGACACTTTTTCTTTATTATTATAACTTTTTATTGACAGTACATATGCATGGGTAATTGTTATTATTATTTTTTTACAACATTATCCCTTGCACTCACTTCTGTTCTGACTTTTCCCTTCCCTCCCTCTATCCCCTCCCCTAGATGCCAGGCAGTCTTATACCTGTTAAATATGTTATAGTATATCTTAGATACACTATATGTGTGCAGAACCGAACCATTCTCTTTTTGCACAGGAAGAATTGGATTTAGAAGGTAAAAATAACCTGGGAAGAAAAGCAAAAATGCAAACAGTTTACACTCATTTCCCAGTGTTCTTTCTCTGGGTGTAGCTGATTCTGTCCATCATTGATCAACTGGAACTGAATTAGATTTCTCTTTGTCGAAGATATCCACTTCCATCAGAATACATCCTCATACAGTATTGTTGTTGAAGTGTATAATGATCTCCTGGTTCTGCTCATTTCACTCAGGATCCTATAATTTAAATTACCGGTATAATCATGTCACGTTCCTGCTCAAAAACCTAATGCTTGAGATAAAAAATTAGCTCCTCAGCCTTCCTTTATGTCTCTCAAAAATTTGACGCAAGTTTTCTTTTTCAAATTCATTATTTATAATGGATACACACATACACCCCTTTATACAAACTACTTATCAACCAAATTATTCTATTCTGCTGAGGGTCAGGTCCTCTCCTGCCTCTGAATTCTCTTTTCTGTGAGCCATATCCTGCTCTCTGCCAGAGTTACTGGTCCTCTCTCCTTGTCCAGCTTTTATTGTTGATGAGTTGTTTTAGTTATGTCTGTCCATGACCCTACCTGGGGTTTTCTTATCTAAGATACTGGAGTGGTGTGCCATTTCCTTCTGAGGCAAACAGGGAGATGACTTGCCTGGGATCACATAGCTATTAAGTATTTGAGATCATATTTGAGCATAGGTCCTCCTGACTCCAGAGTCAGTGTTCTCTACACACTATGCCCCCCAGTTGCCACATTCTCCAACTTATATTATACTCATTTATTTGAGCACATGTTGGTTTATGGGGAAAAAAAAGTCATGGAATACTGAAGTCTCTGAAAAAGTTAACATGAAGATCACCCAATGGGTAATGGAGGGGCAAAAGTAAGTGAGAGCAGGCTGTTCAAATAGAAAAATAAGAAGGAGCTGAACAAAGGATGGCATCAAACATAAGGACAAAAAATGAGACTGATTGTTGGTGGAAAGTGAAACATAACAGATGCATGAACATTATGTTCCTCGGGTATCTTCACAAAGTCAAGAGAGAATTAGAAAAGTGGGTGGGGTGGTCCTTCTTGGTGAATTTATGGAGGGAAATGGATAAAAAGCAGGGTGGGTTTTAAGCTGCACTGCTGGAGGGAATATTCATAAGGGTATTATAACAGATTCATTTGAGTACTTTAGCATGCATGAAGTAATCCAGTGGACTGTCTCTTCTTCAAGGGCAGGGAACATTGCCCCGCACGATGCCTTCTCCATATTTAATAAATGATTTTCTAATTGAATGGTGGAATTGTTCACAGTCACATGGCTAATAAATGGCAGAGCTGAGACTGGGAGCCAGATATTCTGACTCTTTAAGTATCCTATAACTTTCACCCATCCAGATGCATCTAGATGGTAAGTGGAGAAAGCATTGGATCTAAAGTCAGGAAAATCTATGTTCAAATTCAGTCGTGGGAGTTTACAAGCTATATGACTCTGGGCAAGCCATTTAATCATTATCTGCCTCAATTTTCTCAAATGTAAAATGTGGATAATAATAGCATTTACCTTAAAGGATTTTTGAATGAGGATCAAATGAGATGATATTTGTAAAGTGCTAAGCACAGTGCTTGGCAAATAGTAAGGGCCATATAAGTGCTTATTTCTTCCTCCATTTCCTAAAACATTTGGGAATATGGGAAAGATCCTGCTAGTCAGTCTTCACTTGCTACTGTCACTGCACAAGAGTTAGGAAAATAGATTAATACATCCTTTGCAAAGAGTCAGTGTTCCAACACCACTGGGGGAGGGGAAGGTAGTATCCCAGTTTAAGATGCAGCTACAAAACCAACTGTGCCCCCGCTAAGCCATCAGTGGCCATTTGTTATGAATTTTTCACTTGACAATACATTTTGTCGGTTCAGTGGCTTGTGG